>NC_063044.1:32728892-32785416 GCF_018812025.1 Megalobrama amblycephala | reverse complement strand
TATGGTGCCCTGGTGGCCTGTATACAGTAGCCAGCACAAATGTCAACTTACATAATGTTACATAAAGCACCATCACTTCAAAGGAATTATATTTGAAATTCTTTTGAATGATTCTGAATATATTACTATAAATTACAGCAACACCTCCCCCTTTGCCTTTCTGTCGAGGATTGTGTCGATAATCATAACCTTGAGGACTAGATTCATTTAAAGTAATGTAATCGTCTGGTTTTAGCCAGGTTTCTGTCAAACACAGCAAGTCTAGTTTATTGTCTGTGATAATTTCATTTACAATAAGTGCTTTTGAAGAAATAGATCTAATATTCAGTAACCCAAGCTTTATCATTTGTTTATCTGATTTATCTGTGATTTTCATTTTTTGAACATCAATTAAATTTTTACCCTTAAAAGGTTTCGGAAGTTTTTTGTATTTACTAGTTCGAGGTACAGACACAGTCTCTATGTGATAATATCTAGGTGAAAGAGTTTCTATGTGCTGTGAATTATCTGAGTTCTGTGACGTGAGGCGGCTAGCAGACGGTCGGTTTAGCCAGTTTGTCTGTGTCCTGATCTGGGCCCTGGTTTGTCATGAACTGAGACTGAGACGTTCCCCTTTCAGTCGGTCACGTTCGACGTATGTCAGAAGTGAACGACAAATTGGGATCTCTAATAAAACGCCACAGTACTGAGTGTGCCCAGCATAAGCTTCAGCAACCCAGCGCACCTTGAGGCGGAAGAGGGAGTGAGCTTACACTGAGAGAGTCTACTGCTGTTCCGCATGACCTGTTCAGTAAGACTTAGACAACACTGGGAAAGCGAGCCCGTAGGGGACGCTGCAGAGGCCACAACCTACCTGAAGGAAGGTATTACGTGGAAATACGCATATGGACTGAACGTGGGAAGTGCACATATAGAGTCCCTGGGATGGCTCCAGCCAACTGGGGGAGACACAACTGGCAGGGACTGCAAAGCGGGATGTTACTATGGTTACGTAGGGAGGTTACTATGGAAGATACTCATATGGGACCGCGGTAGGGGCCACAACATATGGCACCCAGCCAAGCACAGGTGAGTTAAAAGAGTGCTTGGCCTAGCATCAGACACTCCACAATATCCGAGCTGCAGGGGGTGGCGGAGGAACTCAACAGGGTTCGCCCGACGGGGAACTCGGTGGTGCAATGGACGCACGTATCCGGCCAGGGGGGCGGAAGTGGTGTTGCAAGCCGACACTTAGAACGGGTTCTTCATGCTACTGGCCAGTAGGGGTGAGTACACAGGAAGATACCGTTTCTACACTAAGGCCATAGAATCTAGCGAACATGTTAGGTGTCGCCCAGCCCGCAGCTCTACATATATCTGTCAGCGAGGTGCCGTGCACCCAAGGAAGAAACTACTCCTCTAGTGGAGTGAGCTCTCACCCTGAGTGGGCAAGGCACGTTGGCATCCACTATCCAGTGGGCCATCCTCTGCTTGGAAACAGCCTTTCCCTTCTGCTAGCCTCTGTAACAGACAAAAAGCTTTCTGTTCTGTCCACGTAAAGGCACAAAGCGTGAATGGGACAGAGCAAAGCCAGGGCTGGGTCTGCCTCCTCCAAGGGCAGTGCTTGCAGGTTCACTACCTCATCTCTGAAGAGAGTGGTAGGAACCTTGGGCACATATCCTCAAGATAACGTGAGTGTCACCCGGCCCAAATTCTAGGCACGATTCGTCAACGAAAATGCCCTGGGTCAGGGAGTAAAACAACTGGCAATGGGCTATGTCCTGAGAGGCAAACAGATGTGAGGTCACGAAATGCTGCCAAATCAGCTGGACCACCTGGGGATGGAGTCTCCATTCTCCCGGAAGTGGAGGCTGGCATGAGAGCTTGTCGGCTGCACGGTTGAGCACGCCTGGGATGTGAATGGCACGAAGCGACCTCAGATGCTTCTGACTCCATAAGAGGAGATGGCGGGCGAGTTGCAACATGCAACAGGATCGTAGACTGCCCTGGTGGTTGATGTATCCATTCGGACCAGCACATGCTTGCCTAGTAGCAGCTGTTTGAAGCGGCCCAGTGCAAGACGTACTGCTTGCAACTTGAGGCAATTGATATGCCACTGCAGTTAATGCCCTGTCCACAGACCCGAGACTGCATACCCGTTGTATGTGACTCCTCACCCTGTGGTGGAAGCATCTGTGGAGACCACAGCATGCCTGGACATTTGTTCCAGAGGAACTCCTGACCACAGGAACGAAGGGTCCAACCACTGAGTGAGGGTATGAGGGCAGCTCGGTGTGATAGCCACACGGAATGCATTGCGACGGCCATTTCGGATTCGGCCGTGAAGCCAGTGCTGAAGCAGCCTTATATGAAGCAATCCGAGCAGTGTGACTGCGGCTGAGGATGCCATATTTCCCCTAGGAGCCTCTGAAATAACTGCTGTCCGCTGTCCTGCTCTTGAGCGAACTCAGGCAGTTCAACACTGACTGGACGTGCTTCTCAGTGAGGCGCGCTGTCTGGTTGACCGAGTCCAGTTCTATACCGAGATAAGAGATCCTCTGCCGGGTGTGAGTTTGCTCTTGCCCCACTTGACCCGAAGACCCAACCGGCTGAGGTGAGCTAACACCAGATCCCTGTGTTCGCACATTTGCTCTCGTGAGCTAGAATGAGCCAGTCGTTGAGATAATTAAAAATGCGAACACCCTGTTCCTTGAGGGGAACAATGGCCGCATCCGCAACCTTGGTAAGACAGGGCCAGCCCGAAGGATAGGACTTTGTACTGGTATGCCCGACCCTCGAACGCAAACTGAAGAAAGGGTCTGTGTTGAGGCAGAATGGAGACATGAAAGTATGTCGATCACTGCAAACCAATCATGGGGACAGAAGCATTCAAAAATATATTTTTGCATTAGCATCTTGAACGGTAGCCTGTGAAGGGACCGATTCAGGACTCACAGATCCAAAATTGGCCGTAACCCACCACCTTTCTTGGGTACAATGAAGTAGGGGCTGTAGAACCCTGACTTCATATCGGCTGGAAGGGACCGGCTCTATTGCATCCTTCGCCAGGAGGACAGCAATCTCTGCCCGAAGCACAGGGGCATCGTTCACAGAAACACAAGTGTAGTGAACACCCCTGAACACTGGGGGACGCCGGGCAAACTGAATCCCATAGCCGAGTGTTACGACACAAGCTACCTCTAATATGACAAACCAAAATACATAACTACTACAGCCTTCTAGGGGGTTTATGTTGTAGTTATCGGTCGTAACATTTAACAACTTTCCCTACATGATGCGAAATGATGTGGGAGTCAGTCCTAACCAAGATGCAAGGGTGTGTGTGTGTGTCAGAGAGAAGTCACTCACCTGCATTTTGCCCCAACCTCACTCTGGCCCGGCAACGTGTAGCATAGATATCCGATCATCAAGTGACCAACAGGTAATAAAAAAGAGAAGAAAAAAAACCTTGGGAGAATCAGGCTCAGTCGGGGGGGCTAGTTCTCCTCTGCCCAACAGCGAACAGTGCATGATTATAATTCAGGCAGCTTTACAGATCATAAGCCCGATTTGGATTGCAACAGTCAAGATATTTGTTCCAGTTCCATGTAGTTGAAGATCGTATCCATCACACCGGTATGGATGGTTTGTTGGGAATCTGTGCCACTGGTTGTCGATGAGGACTTCACAGGGGATGATCTAGTTGACAATCTCTGCTGACACTTTAGGGCTGTGTTGTCATCGTGTATAGCTGCAGGTCCTCAATCAAACCTGGATACAGCCCGGCTCCTGCTGACAGAGAAACTAATATTAGCGTGGATGCCATTATTCTTATGATGTAATGAGTACATCGGGTGTTATAGAAAGTGTTCCCGGTTCCGGCTGACCTAATTTATGCAGCCTAACAATCCTTTAATGGATTTGAAAACATTAATTGATAATGTGTTATGTGTATGCCAGGTTAAAGAGATGCGTTTTTAGTCTAGATTTAAAGTGACAGAGTGTGTCTGCTTCTTGAACAATGCTAGGTTGTTCCAGAGTTTAGGTGCCAAATAGTAGAAGGATCTACCACCTGCGGTTGATTTTGATATTCTAGGTATTATCAGCTGGCCTGAATTCTGAGATCGCAATAGACGTGAAGGACTATAATGCTTTAAGAGCTCGCTCAGGTACTGGGGAGCTAAACCATTTAGTGCTTTGTAAGTGATTATTTAACATGTGACCAGTGTTTTGTTTTGCTCTCTCCTCTGCGCTTCCACATTCGTTATTGTGTCCGGTCAAAGATTGCTCTTATGCCCAAATCAACTTGAGCAGGATGGGTCCGCCCTCTGGAGATGTATGGATTACTTTGATTATGGATGTATGCATTTTTTTGTTTGTTTCAAAACGTGGCCACCCATTTACAATCATTATAAACCTTGGAGAACTAAGGATATTTTTAAATATATCTCTGATTGTGTTCATCTGAAAGAAGATAATGTCATGATCACCAGTTGGAGTGCCCTAGGTAGCCACTAGAGGGCACTCCAATCCGGACTGTTCCTCACCCTTTGTGAACTGCATTTCCCATAACCCACTTCCCGGACTCATTATCCTCGTTTCATTGCACCCAGCTGTCTTGAGTTGTCACTAGTGTCTGTCTATTTATACTGAGTTGTTTCTCCTTTTGTTTGTGGTTTGTTAATGTTTTGTTATGTGCACCTTTTTGTATCTCTGGCTTCTTGTTTTTGTGGACTGATATCTGGATCTTGACCCCTGCCTGTTTTGGATATACGACTGTGGATTACCCAATAAATGCTGCGCTTGGATTTACCATCTTGTTTGTGTGCATACCGTGACAGAACAAACCACCATTATTAGATCCAGCAGCATGAGCTTCCGGATTCCTCCGCCAGTCACTATGAGGGAGCGGATGGCTCGGGTTCGGGCATTGACGGCCCAACGTCAAGACGGCATTGAGGTAGGGTGCTTTGCCCAGTTCTTCTGGACGAGGACGGTGGGGCTGGGCTATAACGATGAGGCGCTAAAGGGGATTTTTAATGCCTCGATGACCCTCTGCCTCAGTGGGAGTTGGAGGGGCTTCAGATTCTGGATTTTTGGGGCTTTGTTAAATATCTCGGCCATAGAGTCCATTGGGCAACACCTGCTCAGCCAGAGGCCGCACCAGCCAGTGAGTCCACTCCAGAGCCCACTCCAGCCAGTGAGTCCACTCCAGAGCCCGCTCCAGCCAGTGAGTCCACTCCAGAGCCCGCTCCAGCCAGTGAGTCCACTCCAGAGTCTGCTCCAGCCAGTGAGTCCGCTCCAGCCAGTGAGTCCGCTCCAGCCAGTGAGTCCACTCCGGAGTCCGCTCCAGCCAGTGAGTCCGCTCCAGAGCCCGCTCCAGCCAGTGAGTCCGCTCCAGCCAGTGAGTCCGCTCCAGAGCCCGCTCCAGCCAGTGAGCCCGCTCCAGCCAGTGAGTTCGCTCCAGAGTCCTCAGTGGAGGTGGGTACCGAGTTACCGCCTCACTCAAGAAGGAGGAGGAGAAAGAGAAGGGGTTCCATCCCTCAAGGCCCGGAGACCACCCTAGAGGTTGATCTTTGGTTTCCCAAGCACCTTGCCCTGCCGGCGCCAACTAAGCGCCTTGCCCTGCCGGCGCCAATTAAGCGCCTTGCCCTGCCGGCGCCAACTAAGCGCCTTGCCCTGCCGGCGCCAATTAAGCGCCTTGCCCTGCCGCCGCCACCCAGGCCGCCAGCCCTGCCGCTGCTGCTGCCTAAACGTCTTGCCCTGCTGGCGCCACCCAGGCCGTCTGTCCTGCCACCGTCAACCAAGCCTTCTGTCCTGCCGCCGTCAACCAAGCCTTCTGTCCTGCCGCTGTCGCCCAGGCTTTCTGCCCTGCTGCCACTGCCCCGGCCGTCTGAACCACTGAAACCCACCTGGTCAGTTCCTCCAGTGCCGCCCTGGCATTCAACCAGGACTCCAGACCTGCTGGAGCCCGCCTGGTCTGTTCCTCTAGCGCCACCCTGGCACTCAGCCAGGACTCCAGACCTGCTGGAACCCGCCTGGTTGGTTCCTCCAGCGCCGCCCTGGCACTCAGCCAGGACTCCAGACCTGCTGGAACCCGCCTGGTTGGTTCCTCCAGCGCCGCCCTGGCATTCAGCCAGGACCCTGACCTTTTTGGAGCCCCTGTGGTCTGTTCCTCTGGCTCCTCCCTGGCCTTCAGTCAGGGGCTCTGGTCCAGGCCCACCGTCCCTCCCCCTGGTCCTCCTCCTGTCCACCTCCCTCCTGAGAGTGTTTCTTTTGTTTGTTTTTTTTTCATGGAGCATCTGGTATCCGCTCCGTAGGGAGGGGGTACTGTCATGATCACCAGTTGGAGTGCCCTAGGTAGCCACTAGAGCGCACTCCAATCCAGACTGTTCCTCACCCTTTGTGAACTGCATTTCCCATAACCCACTTCCCGGACTCATTATCCTCGTTTCATTGCACCCAGCTGTCTTGAGTTGTCATTAGTGTCTGTCTATTTATACTGAGTTGTTTCTGCTTTTGTTTGTGGTTTGTTAATGTTTTGTTACATGCACCTTTTTGTATCTCTGGCTTCTTGTTTTTGTGGACTGATATCTGGATCTTGACCCCTGCCTGTTTTGGATATACGACTGTGGATTACCCAATAAATGCTGCGCTTGGATTTACCATCTTGTTTGTGTGCATACCGTGACAGATAACCATAACCAGATGTCTTGAGGGTTAGGGTTAGTGAGATCATTTTCATTTTTGGGTGAACTAACCCTTTAAGTTGTGCAGAACATTAGACTCAAAAAATTCTAATAGTTAATCAACATTCTTCAGGATAATAAACAGCTTGGAGAAGAAGGGAGCAGCTCAAAATCTGATGATCAAGCAGATTTAGGTGAAGCACCTAAACCGTCTGACTCTGATTCATTACTCAGCAGCCTGGGTAAGAAAACAATGGCATTAAGACTTGTTCTTACATTGCAGTGTTTTCATTGTTTAACAGCAGTTCTTTGGTGTTTGTTCTAGAGATCTTACTGCCCAATCTATCTGTTGTGTTATTTGGAAACTCTGCATCAGTCCAGTTTGGAAATGAAAACCTTCTACTTGGAGAAAAAGAAATGAATATGAAAAATGCAGAAATATCCAGAATTATTCCTTTACAGAGGAAGATATCAGAACGTCACATCTCTGTGATCAACATGATTGACTTACATGAGACTGAACATGAGAATAATCTCATTGGTCAAGTAGTGAAAAGAAGTGAAATCCATGCCTTCATCTTTGTTGTGCGACTGGGCCAGTTTACAGATGATGATAAGATGGGTCTTGAATGGCTTCAGAGAGTGTTTGGAGACAAAGTTCTACAGTTTGTGATGATTCTCTTCACCTATGAGAAAAAAGAAGCGTGTGACACAATAACAGATGATATAAACAAAAACCCTGTTCTGGAGCAGCTGCTGAAGAAATGTGGAGGAAGATTTCAGACCTGCAACAAGATAATGAACAACCAATCAGAGATGAGAGAACTGATGAACAAGATTGAGCTTCTGTTTAATGAGAATAAACAGTGTTACACTGGAGAGATACAAGAGACAGAAGAGCCGCAACAGAAGAGTGATTGTGAAAGTGGTGAGAAAAACATATTCCTCAGTGATATTTTCCATGTTTTGTAGAGACTGTAAACTAACATTCTGATGTAAGCTCCAGTAATTATGATATTATAGACACATTTGTTGATAAAGTTTGTTGTTAGATGCTTTTTGCGATAAACTGCTTCATGAAATGTTAACAATTGAATATCTTCATTTTCATCCACCACTGATAACAGAAAATAATTATTATTATGTGTAAACATAACCAAGAGTAATGATATTGATTTCTGGTGGTAAGAAATTGTTTAAAAAAAATGTCAGAAAAAAAACAAAAAAAAAACAATCACAGAGTAATCTCATGTGAAATGAAGACAAATTATTACATGTTGAACCAGTGAAGCTATAAATAAAGAAAAATATTGAGCAGAGTCTAAACAATTCACACCCATGACACCCATGACACACCCAGATAAGTACAATTAGATTCTGTGACAACCTACATCTATTAAATGCATGACAGACAATAACTGCTATTAAACAGAATACAAATATTCTAAATGACTTGAGAAACAATTCTATTATTTTTCTCATGTTTTAAAAGATAAAGCTTCAATCACGAGAGGAAGCAGTGAGTCTACCACAGCAGCAGAGACAGAAGAAACATGCATGGTAAGAGCTGAGGTGTGTGTTCATTTTAGCTGATCAGGATTTACTTCTTGATGTTTCATTCTCCAGTTATTCTGACAGTTTGTTTGTAGCAAAACTGCCATTTTTTTTTTGTAAAAGACAGTTATGATCAATTAGCGTCGCACACCTGTATGTCATAGATAGGTGCGTAGGAAAAAAGACTGGTATAGTCAAAATATGAAAAAACAAGAAAATCCTGCACACTATCAACTTGCAAAACAATAAAAATAGTTCTGTATTAGCAACGTTTCGATTGTATGATCTTCATCAGCCATCAACATTGTATTCAAACTCTACTGTATTTAAAACAACATGACAAATCACAGTGAAGAATCATCAATATCCCTTCAAGATTAGTGATTGAATAATCATTAACACCACATCACATTGTTATCTTGCCAATAAAGAACTTTTTTTTATTGTTTTGCAAGTTGATAGTGTGCGGGATTTCCTTGTTTGTTCCGTAAAATACAGTTATAAAACTGGTATTTATAAATAGATATTAATAATATGATAAATTATGACTATAATGAGAATTATAGTGAGACAAATGAGAATGATAACTATAACAACAAAGTTTTAAAGGTGCCCTAGATTCAAAAATTGAATTTACCTCGGCATAGTTAAATAACAAGAGTTCAGTACATGGAAAAGACATACAGTGAGTCTCAAACTCCATTGTTTCCTCCTTCTTATATAAATATCATTTGTTTAAAAGACCTCCAAAGAACAGGCGAATCTCAACATAACACTGACTGTTACGTAACAGTCGGGGTGTACGCTCCCAATATTTGCATATGCCAGCCCATGATCGAGGCATTACACAAAGGCAGCCAGTATTAATGTCTGGATGTGCACAGCTGAATCATCAGACTAGGTAAGCAAGCAAGGACAACAGCGAAAAATGGAGCAATAATAACTGACATGATCCATGATAACATGATATTTTTAGTGATATTTGTAAATTGTCTTTCTAAATGTTTCGTTAGCATGTTGCTAATGTACTGTTAAATGTGGTCAAAGTTACCATCGTTTCTTACTGTATTCATGGAGACAAGACTGTCGTTATTTTCATTTTTAAACACTTGCAGTCTGTATAATGCATAAACACAACTTCATTCTTTATAAATCTCTCCAACAGTGTGTAATGTTAGCTTTAGCCACGGAGCACAGCCTCAAATTCATTCAGAATCAATGTAAACATCAAAATAAACACTGTACTTACGCAATTAGACATGCTGCATGACGGACACTTTGTAAAGATCCATTTTGAGGGTTATATTAGCTGTTTGAACTTTTTTTATTTTGTTTAAGGCAAGTGCAAGCTCTTGGGGCGTGGAGCACGAGAATTAAAGGGTCACACACCCTGAATCGGCTCATTTCTAATTATGCCCCAAAATAGGCAGTTAAAAAAAATGAATTAAAAAAAATCTATGGGGTATTTTGAGCTGAAACTTCACAGACACATTCAGGGGACACCTTAGACATATATTACATCTTTTAAAAAAAAGTTTTAGGGCACCTGTAATAATTGGTCAAATTATAAGAGAACAGCGGTATCCACACCACAGCTTTAACAATAAAGACACAGAGGTTGTGTGGAAAGCCCTTATTTGGATATGGTTTGGCCGTGTTCTATACAAATTATTAACCTTGTGCTTGTGGCCACTCATTTTGAGTATTTCTCATTTAGGCAATGTTTCGTGAGAAGTTCTGCTGTGTGTACTAATATGAAATAATCTACATAATTATTACTGAATGAGACCAAATGTTTTGAACAAATGCTCTGAAAGTGATTCTAGCAATATCATTTACAGTCTTTCATCACTTCGGGCAAACACATGCTGCTCTCTGCAGACGTGCACCTGCCAGATCCTCAAGCAATGCAAAGTGTGCCATTCTCAAAACCCGTCCAAACACAATAAACACCTTTCCCGTTCAGTCGGTCACGTTCTGCATCACGTTGGAATTGAACTGACAAATTGGGATTTCACTTGAGAAACCAGTCTACTTCGAGCGTAAACTAAATGAGCCAATTCACACCGGCATGCAGATTTTGCATCTTGTGTTCTGCCCAACAGCGTGGGTAAAAAATGCAGATGTGAATGCATTGCATATTCAACTTTTCGCCTCAGAGCTGAGCGGTTCTACAGTTCCAGCTCTACAATCTTTCTGAGAGTATCTTCTACTACGGGCCTTCTTTTGGGAAACAGATTTTTGCTGGTGTTGGTGTGACGGCACTCGCAGCAGTGGTCACAATCTCTTCAGTTCAATTAAACAGCTGTTTTTACAGCTTTTCTAGGGTGTTGCGCCTTAAATGAGACTGCTGTTCATTCAGCCTGAGAGAGTCTGCAAGCTTCTATGAGAGTGAGAGCACACAACAGGCTGCACTATTTCCTGTTTGTTGTGCCACAGCCATTAACCCTCTGTGCTCTTCAGCACCAGAGAGAGCTTATTTCCCTAAAACAGCTTACACGGGTATTACGTTGCATCTTTCTAAAGATGTCATTCTACCATTGTGTTTCTGGATGCGGTCATTTCCTGTCTGACCATTGTCTGACAGTCACAATCACTGTCTCGTGTCTGGGCTTTAGGCATGCTGAGGGGGCTTTTGTGGATGAGTCATGTTCCCACTGCGGGAAGATGATCAACCAAGCGCGCACGTAATATCTGAGCCAGAGTAGAGCCATGAGGACACTATGTTTGAAAGCGAACGAGTATTCTGGAGAGATTCGTGCTGCATGGTACATTGATGAGCACTCTGCAAGTGTAGTTAAGAATGAAGTAAGTACCTCATGTGAACTATAAAAATGAAAAGAACATCACGCCTGAAAGCTACTGTTTTATTTTTATTGGTTAACACTCTGGAGTCTGAGGTATTGCCGGCGATACCACCTCGGTTTTTTTCTTACCAGTGTGAAAGAGACTCAAAATACTCTGTCAATGTTTCACATACAATTAAGAGCTATACACCATTTTAATCTGTGGAATATTATTTATTTGTGTACACTCAGAGTAAAAACAAAATGTTGTGCTTTTTGCAAAATAAAGAAAACTAACATGATGCGTGATCTCTCGTCTCCCTCTGAACAAAGTACAATCTGATAGTTCTCAGAAAATGAACTGTAACTTAGAGAATACTCATCACAAAAAAATTACACTTATGTCTAAAGAAAAGTTGAAATGTCAGGTTTTAAATCTTGTAAGTCAAATCAAAAACAAATATTCTGTGTTTATGTAATCTGTATGAAAAGAGAGCCATGTCAGAAGTCCGTGATTCAGCTCATTATCCGCTAATGCGGCCACGCCCACGGAGCCAGCGCTATTCAGACGCAAATTCTGAGGCAATACATGCATACATCATCGCAATTGTGTATTTATTGTCTTCAAAAGTGTTTTGCATAGCCATAGTTAGCAATCTCTGGAAGCCTCTGTTAGTTTGGTTAGTTCCTGGATTGTCACATGACCTATTCTTCTTTAGGAGGCATTTGTGGACTAAAGGTGCACAGAGCGCCCTCCAGCTGCAAGTATGAATTGAAAACACAGTATCCAGCACTCACAGTGATGACAATAAATATTGAATAAATATTAGTTCTCTGTATAGAAAATTGACATAAACATATGAGAATCCATCAATATTTCTCCAAATGTGCATATTTCTCTATATGAAATGCCATAGAGGTAACATAATTGTTTAGACACTTTGCATCACAGAAATACATTATATTTTAAAGAATATAATAGAATACCATTATTTTAAATTGTAATAATATTTCACAGTATTGCTGTTTTTTCTGTATGTTTGATATACACCATAATGAACTTGAGACATGATCACAGAGGTTTTTTCACAGCCTACCTGACTGAAAGGCCTCATTAATATGCAAGTCATTAGAGCTCATTATACGATTCTTTTGTCTTCTCAGGTGTAAATGACCCATTATTCATGATGATTCACGCCTCCACACATACTGTGTTTTCTTGACAAAAAGTGTCTTAGAAAATTTTAAATCTCTCTATTGTTTTATATGAAGTAGGCAGCATATTTTACATCATTCTGAAGCAAAAACTCTAGTCTACAACCTCAAATACCCAGAAGTCTTGTGAACACAGATATAATATATATTTTTTGGCCTTATTTCAGTGACTTAAGTTTTTTTGTTTTTACGATAACCACGCATAAACATTATTCCTTCAAAAATACAAACATGTACATACATGTTCTTCACATATTATGGTAGCCTAGTTTGTGCTGAATACAGTGTAATGACACTTTTTCCATTAATATGTTTATGAACAACTGAAAAAAGCACAAATGTCAGGGCATGTCAAAACTTCTCCAGGCCCCAAATCAGCCTCAGACTCCAGAGGGTTAAGATTAATGAAATAAAAGTGATATGTGGCCCCATAGATGCAGCTATCAGCTAAGACGTGATATGTGCTTGCAATACTCGGTGATCAGTGAGCTTGTAAGTCAGTGTTTTATAGTTCTTGTGATTGTCTATAGGTGTGGAAGTGATTAGAGAAATGGAACATGGGAAATGTAGTCTGAAGTAACATGTAACTGTGTGCTATGAAAAAGTCTTAATGGTAAACAGGTGACTTCTGGTGGTGAGTAGACAGAAACGGATCTGGACCAGACTATGTTGCTGTCTGGGTTATCATCATGTTAAAGGGATAGTTCACCCAAAATGAAAATTTGATGTTTATCTGCTTACCCCCAGGGCATCCAAGATGTAGGTGACTTTTTTTCTTCAGTAGAACACAAATGATAACAAATGATTTTTAACTCCAACCGTTGCAGTCTGTCAGTCAAATAATGCATTGAAACGGTAACACCATCTATAAGAGTCAAATAAACATGCACAGACAAATCCAAATTAAACCCTGTGGCTCATGACGACACATTGATGTCCTAAGACACGAAACGATCAGTTTGTGTGAGAAACCGAACAGTATTTATATCATTTTTTACCTCTAAAACCCCACTACCCTCCAAATCCTGTTAGTAAGGTAAAAAAACGTGTTCTGATGACGGAAGCGATCTCTCTCACTTTGCTTCAATGAGTGCGAGAGATCACTTCCGTTGTCAGAGCGCGTTCAGACCTCACTAACCGGATGCTCAAGGCAGTTGGACATAGTGGTGTTTTAGAGGTAAAAAAAAATTATATAAATACTGTTCGGTTTCTCGCACAAACTGATCGTTTCGTGTCTTAGGACATCAATGTGTCGTCACGAGCCGCAGGGTTTCATTCGGATTTGTCTGTGCATGTTTATTTGACTCTTATAGATGGTTTTCTGGAGAAATTCGTGCTGCACGGTACATTGATGAGCACTCTGCAAGTGTAGTTAAGAATGCAGTAAGTGCCTCATGTGAACTATAAAAATGAAAAGAACATCACGCCTGAAAGCTATTGTTTTTTTTTATTGGTTAAGATTAATGAAATAAAAGTGATACATCTGTCATACAGCGCCATTGTGCATGCATGACACATCGCCACCCACATTAATAATTTATGTGCAAATATTGTGAATTAATTTAATAAACTTAGTAACCTAGCTGTTACAGAGTGAACAAACGAGATGTGCGAATCCATCTAATGGCTTTTATTAATGAGAAGTTCCCATTGACATGCATTATACGACTGACAGACAGCAATGGTTCTAGTTAAAAATCATCATTTGTGTTCTACTGAAGAAAGTCACCTACATCCTGGATGCCCTGGGGGTAAGCAGATAAACAGATAAACAAATTTTCATTTTTGGGTGAACTATCCCTTTAAGATGAAATACAACTTAACACATTTACAAGGTTTTACATTTTTAGTAAATTTAGAATGCATTTTAGTACCAAGGTTTTTTTTCGTGAATTGTGATTTGTTTGTGAAAATGTTTGTATGCAGACTTCACGCACAAATTTGTGCATACACATGCTTAATGACTGAGATCCATTGACAGCCTATCAGAATCCACAATTTTAATGAGCTTGAGCCTTTAAAGTGGCAGAACTGCAACAAAACTGCAGCATGTGCTTAGAATAGTCCATTGGTGTGGATGCTAATATAGTTAGTTATTGTTCTTGGTATGAGTGGTACTTAATGATAATGGTCTAGAATGTGCACAAAAAGGAATTTTATATAAAAAAATAATGTCTTTTTCTTTTTCAGGGACCAGCAAACGAGTGTAGAGCAAATAAAGAAACAATTACAAGGTTAAAACCACTCCTGCACAGACTTCATCTTTACAATCATCAAAGTAAACTGAAAGCTTCAGATGTTCTTCAGATATCTGAACATTCATTAAAGTCCCATGAGTCTTGTGCTGAAGATGAGCTGATTCAGACTTTCATACAAAAACTACTGATGATGGACTACAGAGCAAGATACATTAAAACTAAAGAGACCAGCAAAGAAAATTATACAAAACAAAGAGACAATGACTCATCTGATGATGAGGGTGATCTATTCAAAGCAATGTCTTTGTCTAACAAAGGAACAAACCAATCTGAGCAAATCAACCCGATGGATGTTCAGATGGCCCTGTTTCATTGTGCTGATGGTTTCCTGAAGCAGCTGATGGTCACTAAACTGTCCCAGTGTCAGTACGCTCTGCCTCTGCTTGTTCCTGATCCATTCACACAACAGATTGAGTTTCCTCTCTGGACATTCAGACAAATCAACAAGAGCTGGAAGATCAGAAACACCAACAATGAGATCATCAGTCGAATCCAGCCGATCTACAAGGCAGAAACTCCAATGGTGTTTTTCTTCAGGTTTGGCTCTGTGTCTTCATCCAAGTCTGAGCTGATGAACAGTCTGATTAATGAGAAACACAACACATTCTTCCACAGGAACTGCCCAGGCAGCAGCAGAACCAGAGTCCTGATGGATGGAGTGGTGGAGATCGCCTGGTTTTGCCCCTCTGGATTATATGATGATAAATTCACTGACTGTGTTGCATTCTGTAATCTACACGGTGATGCAGGAGACCATGAGAAACAGCTGCAGATCCTCACTGAAACGAGCTCAGTCAATGTTGTTCTTCTACAACAACTGGACAGGAATGACAAAAGTGCAGCAATAATCCAAAATCTGTACAAGGACAGAAAGCCACTCATTTGTCTTTTTACTGAAGATGAATCTACTGTAGTTCAGACGAAGAAAGGGAAATTTAAAATTGGTTTGAAAGACAGAAATCAGTCAGCTGTATCTGAAGAACTCAGAAGAGCTATAAATGACTGTCTCTCAGAATCATCTTCCACTTTCAGAATTGAAGATGTGTCCAAACACTCATACGTCAGAGTAGATGAGGAAGATGATGATGACTGCAGGAGAGGAAGAGAAGCAGCACAGCAGATGATGAGTTTACTGGAGAAGAAAGATCTGACAGAAATCAAAGAATCATTTCTGCCTCATCAGGGGAAACTGTGGCATCAGTGGAGTCAGAAGAACAAAGAACTACATCGACCTCGAGGAGATGAACTAGAAATGGATATAAGCCAAAAACAAGTTCATTTGAAGAAAATACGTGAGCAGCAGCATGCAATTAACATAAATAGATTTATACAGTTGTTTATTGAGGAAATACACTTGCAGGCTGAGAGTAAGATGTATTTTCTTAAATGGCTTGGAATCTTCCCAGATGAATATACATCAAAGTATATTTCTGTACTTAATCACAAATATGATGAAAAGTGGTCGGCAGTTATAAAACTGAAAGGGAATCATGATAAATCTGAAAAACTCAAAGCTGAACAAACAGAACTTGAGAAAATATCTGAGGATCTTCAAGCTGCAGCCTTTGGTTTGGAACACATCATGAGGGAGATCGGTCAGATCTATGAATCATGTGAATCTGTGCAAAAGAACAAGAAAGACCTGCAGGTTCACTTCTCTTCTCTCCCGAGTCTTGCAGCAGAGATGGTGATCTCTGGATTTCCACTGGAGCTGATGGATGGAGATGCTGCTCATGTTCCAGTGGTCTGGATCTCTGCTGTTCTAGATGAACTCATCCAGAAACTGGGAGACCAGAGAGTCTTTGTGCTGTCAGTTTTAGGGATTCAGAGCTCTGGGAAATCCACCATGCTGAATGCCATGTTTGGACTCCAGTTTGCCGTCAGTGCTGGCAGGTGCACCAGAGGAGCTTTCATGCAGCTGGTCAAAGTGTCAGATGAGATGAAAACACAGATGAACTTTGACTATATTCTGGTTGTAGATACTGAGGGTCTTCGTGCTCTAGAACTAGATGGAGGATCAACAAAAGATCATGACAATGAATTGGCCACATTTGTTGTTGGTCTTGCAAATCTGACCTTGATCAACATCTTCGGTGAAAACCCAGCTGAGATGCAGGACATTCTTCAGTCTGTCGTTCACACCTTCATGAGGATGAAGAAGGTCAGACTGAATCTCAGCTGTGTGTTTGTGCATCAGAATATTACAGATATCACAGCTGAAGAAAAAAATAAGGAGGGAAAGAGACGACTGCAGGAGAAACTGGATGAGATGACAAAACTCGCTGCTAAAGATGAAGACTGTGATGCAGGATGTTTCAGTGATGTCATTAAATTTGATGTTCAGAATGATGTGAAGTATTTTGCTCAGCTTTGGGAGGGAAACCCACCGATGGCACCACCAAACCCAAAATACTGTGAGAATATTCAAGAACTAAAGAAAACTATTATGTTTCATGCCTTAAAATCAAACAGAATGATGCTGAAAGACTTAAAAGACCGCATTAATGATCTCTGGGAAGCTTTACTGAATGAAGGATTCGTCTTCAGCTTCAGAAATTCTCTGGCGGTCACAGCCTACAGGAAACTGGAGACAGAATACAGCAAGTGGTCCTGGAGGCTTCGCAGTGCCATGATGGAAATCGAGAACCAACTACACAACAAAATAGAAAATGAAGCAATTCATGAGGTTGAGGAAATGGATCTTCAAAGAGAACTGAAGAAGACAAGTGAAGAAGTAGAAAAATCAATGTCTGAGTTCTTTGAGAAAGACACATATGCAGATATACTGATTCAGTGGAAAACATCCTTTGACATCAAAATCAAAGATGTTCAGGAAAACATTATAAAAGAGACAAAAAGGAAATTAAATGAGATTCTTCAGCAGCGAGACCTGAAGAAAATGATTGATGCTCAGAGGACACATCATGAAAACACTTTTTTAGAAAAGAGCAAAGAACTTGCCCTAAATTTTAAAGACAAAACAAATGATGAAGAAACACAGAAAAAAGTGTTTGATTTGCTTTGGGAAAGGTATATGTGTAAAAGAGCAAACAGGATGAACACTGACCAGCACAGAGAGTTCAGAGAAGCCAATGATCCTGTAATATATGTTAAGAAGAAGAGAGAAGAGTACTACAGTATTTTCCAGAAATACTCTCATGGAGCAACATCAGCTGCCATTTTTGGAGAGATCATCTGTCAGAAACTGAAAGAGCCCATTGAGCAGAGTGTCTATAAGAAGACTGCCAGAGATCTGACAGATGAAATGAGATCAAACTGTGAATCACTGAATGGAAACAGATCAAATCTGGAGAAACACATCCTGAAGACACTTGCAGAAGAGGAGGATTTTGACAAATACATGAACTACATTAATAATCCCAGAGATCACTTCAAGAGTTTCATCAGAGATGAAGTCAGTCAGTACATCACTGATAAGTTCAGTGTCAGTGTTTTACCCAAGATGAAGGAGAACATTAAACTCCTGCAGCAGAAGATCATGAAAGCAGCACATGAATCTACTGAACATGTTCAAGAGAATAGAGGAGATGTTGGTTTGTGGTTGAAGAGTTTCACACAGAAGCTCTCAGATGTGTTGATCTTCTCTGAAAAAGACCTCAGTGGAGTGAAACATGATGATGTTGATGATATCAACCTTCTAGAAGATGTGATAAGACAGGAACTTCCTGCTATAATGTCTGATATTATCAGTAGGTTCAATACAAATACATTTCCAGTAAATTTGGACTTTAAGTTCAGGCCAGATGAGCTTCTGATTGATCACTTCTGTCAGTGCTGTTGGGTTCAGTGTCCGTTCTGTGGAGCCACCTGCACCAACACTATAGAAAACCATCACGGAGATCACAGTGCTCCTTTCCATCGTAGTTTTGGACTGAATGGGGTGCATTACAAAAATACATCTAACTTGTCTACTCATATCTGCACATCAGCAGTAGCAAACACCACTCTATATTTTTATTCCAGTGACTCAGATGACAGCATCTTATATAGAGATTACAGAAGAGCAGGAGGAGTTTATGCAGACTGGAGCATCACTCCTGATCTCTCTGAACTGCCCTACTGGAAGTGGTTTATATGCAGATTCCAGACAGATCTTGAAAAGCACTACATTAAAACATTTGAGGAAAGTGGTAAAATCCCAGATGAATGGAGAAAATACTCAAAACAGGATGCTTTTGACAGTTTGGATAAATAAATTTAAATAACTTTATTTTAGGCTTTTGTTTTACAGAACACGGTATAATAAAATAAAAATGACCTTTTATTCTTAACTTCAATGAGGCTGAAATCATCTACATCTCAGGATACACCAAAGAAAAGTTTAAAGATGTAGTTTAGTTGGTTTTATTTTAGTTCTAGTACTTTACATCTGTTAACTAATATCACCTAAATAAATTTGACTGATAAATAAATGTTAAATACTGTACTGTGTGAAATATGTTCTGTACATTAATACTGATTAAACACCTTAAAGTGCGCCTATTATGCTTTTTCGAATATCACCTTTCATGCAATGTGTAATGTAACTCTCTGTGAATGTAAACAATCTGCAAAGTTTTCCTCTCAGAAGAAAGAATCGACACTGAACCAAATATGTCATCAGGAATCCCACTTCCCTGATGACTACACATCACTGGGTAACATATTTGCCTATTGCCTACGTTTTTCATTAGCTGCCTGTGAACAACGTCTACTTTGACCCACCCTCACATGCTGTAACTGGTTCACGTTGTGTA
The DNA here is from genome assembly GCF_018812025.1 of Megalobrama amblycephala. Classification (NCBI taxonomy): domain Eukaryota; kingdom Metazoa; phylum Chordata; class Actinopteri; order Cypriniformes; family Xenocyprididae; genus Megalobrama; species Megalobrama amblycephala. Next base: position 32,766,178 of record NC_063044.1, on the reverse strand, counting down.
CATATCAAGAAGACACGGTTTTCTGCTCTACAAAAGAAAATTCTCTTTGTAAATACTTCCAAAGTATGAGGATGTGAAGAGCAGTGGTTAAAATTACCACAATACAACAGCAGTTTAACCTTTTGACAATTGTTTCTCAAATCTCTCTGACCCAGGTCAAAAAAAGTACATTTCTATAATGTACTTAAAATGCCCTATTTTTGCACACTAATTTTGTACTTAATATACTAAAAATTCTTCTTTAGTAAGATAATCTTAAGAACATCTAAGTGTACTCAACTGTGCTATTTTGAGACAGCGTGAAATATGAACTAAAATGTGCTTTTAATATACTATCTCTGTATTTAAAAAATGTATTTAGATACCACTTGTAGTACACTTTGGGTTCAAATGTTATAAGTGGTCTCTAAATACATTTTTTAAATACAGAGATAGTATATTAAAAGCACATTTTAGTTCATATTTCATGCTGTCTCAAAATAGCACAGTTGAGTACACTTAGATGTTCTTAAGTGTCTGCCTCGCAGCTCAGAGTGGTTTGCATCTGTAACTCCATATAGCTTTGTTTTGAATCTCTTTTATTCATTGTTGCTTATCATTACCTTATATATAATATTGCCGACCACATTAATCTGGCGTCGCTAGCTTTTAATCTTTGAATCTAAATCACTATTGCAATGCGTTTGCATCTTGCTAGCTTGTTAACTTGTCATCAGTCTCTCGCATGCTCCTTTTTCAACGCGTTCATCAAACAGCTGTGGTAAATCGGATCAGTCTACAAACACGGTGAGTCATGTCGTCCTCTCCCAGTATTGCAAGTTGTTCCACTTGTCACATGTTTAGCATAGCTTTCTCTGTCAGCGACGACGGATTTATATGTCATAAATGTAGGGAAATAGTCAGGCTGACAGAGAGAATCTCAGATTTAGAGACACGCATCCAAACTTTAATAGAGGATAGTAAGAATGCAAGGGCTTCAAATACTGTTTTCGATTCTATTACACGGAACGTGAAAATAGAGACACCAGCCACCATAGTCACATGTTTGCCGGGAGCCAGAGCACCTGAGATCAAAGCAAATTTAAAAGTGCTGGCTAATGCTAATCGTAAATACTTTAAAATTATTATTCACGTCAGCACTAATGATGTTCGACTTCGCCAGTCGGAGATCACTAAAATTAAGATTAAAGAGGTGTGTCAACTTGCAAGTACAATGTCAGGAGAAGTAATTTGTTCTGGTCCCCTTCCTGTTCGTCGGAGTGATGAGATAGTTAGCAGATTATCATCACTCAATGGCTGGCTGTCTAAGTGCTGTCCACAGAATAATATAGGTTTCATAGACAATTGGAAAAGTTTTTTGGGCAGAACTTATAGTCTTTTGACGAGTAAATAGGGACCTCTCTTTACACCCTTTAAGTTTAATTATAACCAAACTTTTTATGTGAATGTGAATTACCACAATAGAAATATTCAGTTTACATGTTATATCTTGTTTTCTTGTTCTATCTTGTTCTAACTTGTTGGTAGAACTTTATTTTACAGTACATGTACTTTCCTGGTACACATGTAGTAATTATGTTGTACGTACAGGTAAAAGAGTGGTAACACAAGGTACTTACCTGACATGTATGTACATGGAAAGTAATAAGAAACACTGCTGTATGTTCCATTGGACATACATGGTAACTACTTTGTACCTATAGACAAATGTTGTGTAATAACAGGCACTTACTTATAGTATCCGTATATGGCAACTAACAAGACACATTACTGTACTTACTAATGGTATGTACATGGTAACTATGTCGTACTTATATAGACAAGTGTGGGTAATAACAGACACTTATTTATGGTAACTTGAAAAGACACATTACTGTACGTACTAGTGGTATATACACAGTAACTATGTAGTACTTATGGACAATTGTGGGTAATAACAGGAACTAAGTTTATGCAACCTGCCACAGGTGTAACTTACACATTAACTATTTGGTATATTCACTAGTACATTCATAGTAAGTACATGGAAATAGGACTGTTAAATAAAGTGCACCCTTTAACCTTTGTAATAATAAGTTTAAGCATATTAAAGGTGCTAAAAAGGATGTTTTGTTTTATACATTTTTGCAATATTACTTGAAACTGTCTTTACTAACTGATAAAAGACTATTTATTAGGTGCACTGAAAGGAATAATATTAATATACATCATCTGTGCACGAGGTAGGGCCTTAAAAACATCAGCCAACATCAGCCAATCGTTTACGCGATTGGCCCTCTGGCTTGTCAATCACTGCCATGACGTTCCTTGTGAGAGACGAGCGTGGCTGCGCGCTCCAGTAACTTTCCACACTCCACAGGCGCTGCATGCAATGTTTTTGTCCGGAGACAGGAGTAACAACTGCAAATTATGAGTTACCTGCGGTGAGTCTGACATAATGAATCCACTAACACAACACAGCAAATGCCGGTGGTAAACAGTCGTGTTCCAATACGAGTGTTTACGAGTTTTGGGAGGCGTTCCTTCGAAGGAGGGGGGTTGTTCTTACGCATGCGCTCATTTCAAAAACTCAGTAACAGTCTTTGGTTTCTCAGTTGATGAAAAGAACCTCTTTAGAACCTTTAAGTACTAAGGACTGTAAAATAAGATGCACTATTGTGGAGAGCAATTTAGCATTAACAGTGCATAAAACACTACATCAAGTACATACATAGTGCAGCAAAACAATTACGTTATTTCTTGAGAATTTTGTTTTTTAAATGGCATCAGTGAGAAAACAACACTATTTGGTAAGCCTCTATTTTGTACTGTTGTTAACATGCACACAAGTGTAAGTGTCCGTTATTTGTGTCCACACTTGTCCGTGAGTACAACATAGTTACCATGTATATACCACTAGTAAGTACAGTAATGTGTCTGTTATTAATCTGTTATTACCCAACACTTGTCTATAGGTACAAAGTAGTTACCATGTATGTACCATTGGAAATTACAGCAGTGTTTCTTATTAGTTTCCATGTACATACATGTCAGTTAAGTACCTTGTGTTACCACTCTTTTACCTGTATTTACAGCATAATTACTATATACGTACCAGGAAAGTACACATACTGTAAAATAAAGTGCTACCAACTTGTTCTCTATCCCTTTTATATCAGATACGGTTAACACTGTTAAACCCATGCATTGGTCTCATATACTGTCTGAACTGTATTCTGTGTTCTGCTTAGGTTTGCTATGAGTTCAAACGGCTGCAAATGAATGCATTGGACTGAGCACCGATTATTTTCTATGAGTGAGCCGTGCTGTCGGTGTGGTAAGTGGCGAGAGTTTGAATGTATGAACTAGTGTTGTAGTCAAGACCACCTAAACCGAGACCAAGTCGAGACCAAGACCCCAATGTGTGTCAAGAACAAGACTTTAGGGGTTGAGACCAAGACAAGACCAAGACCAGGGCAAGTCAAGACCGAGACAAGACCAGACTAGCACTTTTCAAATTCATCTGAAAGATCCACATTTACTGCCTGAGAAATGTCTTATTTTTAATAAGTAATTACAATTATAATAATAAGACAATATATAGAGCTGTTACCAAACAATTGGAAATCTGTAATCAATTGAAAAACTCAACAATCAAATTAATGAAAAAAAGTCCTCTTAGTCTGAGACCAAGACAAAACTGAGACCAAATGCGGCCAAGACAGACCAAGACCTTCAAAAATTGGTCTTAAGACCGGTACTACAACACTAGTAGCTTGCTTGCTACAACTGCTTGCTACATTCTAAAAACTCCTGGGTTATTTCTTTAACCCATTTTCTGAGTTATTTGTGTTGGATTAAAATTATGGGTTATTTTTTCAGAGAGTAACCATTTTCTGGGTTATAGGGCTAATATTTTGACCCAATTCCTGGGTTGTTTAGGTTTCTGGGTTATTTTTCAAAGAGTAACCCATGTTCTGGGTTAACGCCCCTTCCCCCCGCCCCCTGCTGTTGTTCTGGAATTTTCTCACAACAGTCGTTTGAAATAACCGTCACTTGAACTTGAATGCGATCAATCCGTTTTGGCCTGGGCTTCTTCGGTGCAACTTATTTAAGGTAAGCAAGTATTTTCAGTGTCAATGTAACGTAAACTTTTCTGTGTCCATGTCCCCGTTGCTAGTTTAACACCATTTGTTGAAAAAATGACCATGGCTTACCGTGGTAATTCTTAGCATGTAGCCGCCTGCGGATATCGCGACAACATCTAACTAGTTTAAAGTCTGTGTAAAGTCAAAATAAATATGTGTTTTGAGTTTGTCAGACTAAATAAGAAAGTGTTATTAACCACCCAGCCAAATTTGAATGATTAAAAATAACGAAAAGTTCATGAAATTAGGTGTCAAAATGGTTGAAATGCTTTTTACACATCGTTGAGAAATACGTATGACCTATTTAATGTGTTTAGAAGAAAATAACTGAATTCGCTTTATACAGTCTTTAAATTCTATTTTTCATAAACTGTGCTGTACTTATCTCATTGTTATAATACTGGTAATAATACGATAGGTACAGTGCAGCAAGTGGTGACTTCATGCCGTGTTAAGTGGGTCGAACACCGGACGAGAAGCGCCGCACCGCGTCTAGGACAACTCGAGGTATCATGTACTTTCTCAGTTAATGGCCAGCAATATTGTTGTGTTTTAGGACATTGTGGAATTAAGATAATGTCAGTACTATGTTATGATTGTACTGTATAATTAAATACAACCGTTGCTGAGTCTGCAGTCTGAACACTTTACCTCAGAGCGTCCGTTAACTGAATAAATTGAGAATATCACCTGAAAATCCAATAACATCAGCACTTTTCATTCAAGCAGCTGATTTCTGTAAATTAATGTAAAACTAAATTTATATTGCAGCACATGGCGAAGTCAGTATATATTAACAACGATTTGAGACAAATAAGTGTAAATTTAATATAAGACTATGTACGTGGCGCTGTGGGATTTTGAACAAGGTCCTGAACCGTTGCTGGGCGCCGCGGACAGACGCCGAATGGCGCCGCCGGTGTGTGTACACTCATAGAGAATAATGTGTTTGAGTATTAAATACGCTTCTCTTCCAGTGTATGACCCCCTTTAGCCGTGGCTAGAGCGACGAGGCAACACAATAGTTGAGTTATGTTAACCAGCTGCGCTGTGCTTATCATATTATACAATGCTCTACGGGCTTAAGTAGTGAGAGTTAAAGAAGCGTGTCAAGTCTTCAAATTGTTGCTAACCTCTAATGTTTTCTCCAGGTCATTTTAAATGGACAGCTTTGTCGCTGATAAGCTAACTGAGTGGTGGATGTCTGAACTGATAGAGAATTTTAGAGGTGAGCATTTTACTCTTTTAAGGGATAGTTCACCCAAAAATGAAAATTTGATGTTTATCTGCTTACCCCCAGGGCATCCAAGATGTAAGTGACTTTGTTTCTTCAGTCGAACACAAATGATGATTTTTAACTCCAACCGTTGCCGTCTGTCAGTCTTATAATGCGAGTGAATGGTAACACAATTTATAAGAGTCAAAAAATATGCTTAGACAAATCCAAACTGAACCCTGCGGTGCGAGAAACCTAAGCGATTGCTGAACGCAGCTGGACATAGTGGTGTTTTAGAGGTAAAAAATGATATAAATAATTTTCGGTGTCTCGCACAAACCGATCGTTTCGTGTCTTAGGACATCAATGTGCTGTCATGAGCCGCAGGGTTTAATTTGGATTTGTCTAAGCATATTTTTTGACTCTTATAAATTGTGTTACCATTCATTCGCATTATAAGACTGACAGACGACAACGGTTGGAGTTAAAAATCATCATTTGTGTTCTACTGAAGAAACAAAGTCACCTACATCTTGGATGCCCTGGGGGTAAGCAGATAAACATCAAATTTTCATTTTTGGGTGAACTATCCCTTTAACTGCCCTCATATCATCTCTCTATTCCTAAATATTTTTCTTTAATATGGCTTAAATGTGTCAGTGCAAGATTTTGTGACAGTCACAACTTCTTCGACAGTGGGGAATGCATATCTATAATAACCCTTATAGTTAAAAGGTACTTGTGCCTTGTCTTTAAGCTGTTATACATAATAATGGGCCAGATATTCACCTTTGCATTAATGTCATTATTACACTTGTTAATGAAAGAAAAGATGGACAGTATAGACTGTCATTCACACAAAATGGGTAATGCTGCAAAAGAACCACATTAATTAACTAGCAAATTGGGCCACGTTTTTTTTTTGTTTGTTTGTTTGTTTTTTTAAACAAAAAAACAAACAAAAAAACAACAGCATTCCCTTAAAAGTGATTATTTGTTAGCTTGATAATCAAAGAGTGTCAGGTGAGTGGTTCACAATTGTCTCGACTTATTAACAATACTCATGTTGTCTTGTTCCCTTTCGTGGGAACTATCGACGCTGCGTGAAACGCATTGGGAACCTTCTGCGTGATATCGTCATTGAAGCACTCCTGTATCCAACCAATCGTGTAACGAGACGTCAGAGACGGGTGACGTCACGGACCAGGAAACTATAAAGCATGCCCGGATGCAGAGAACACTAGCTTCTGTTTGCCTGGGGGTTGAGCACGCGCAGGCAGCTCTTGAGGGGGCTGTCTGCGTGCACTGTGAGAAGCTCACCCTCAGAGTGTTGAGATCTCGCCGGGCACTCTTTGATAATAAAGAGAGTGCCTCGGTTGGTGTTCCCCGCGGATCGGGTCCCGCTGCTGCCGAGGCAGAGCGGAGACTCCATTCGTGGGGTTCACAGATGAATCTGGCGGCGGGGGTTGAGACGGGCCCCGCCCTATCTCTCCCTTTAGCCGCCAGACCCAGTGTCTCTCCTGTCGTGGCGGAAGCACGCCCAGCGGTTTCTTCCCCGCGGGGAGAGACATCGGCACTTCATCTATCTTCATCTGAGGATGTTGATGTGATGAGCATCGAAGCAGGGGAAGAGGAACTGCCATCCTCTTCCCCCGCACATGAGGAGCTCTTGGAGGTAGTGACCAGAGCTGTAGCCAAATTGAATATCAGCTGGCCAGAAGCAGAGCGGGGAGATGTAAAACCAAAAAGCAAGCTTGATGAACGCTTTCTCCCCGCACGGTCACTACCCCAACGTCGGTGCTTACCATTCTTTCCAGATCTACACACTGAGGTGTCTAGATCTTGGAACAGACCAGTTCAACATTGAGTTTTCAGCCCCCAGACTTCGGTTTATAGTAACATCGTGGGGCTGAAACAGTATGGTTATGCGGCGATGCCCCGGGTTGAAGAGACGCTCGCGGGCTATCTCTCGCCTGCGTCGGCATCGTCCTTAAAAGCACCGACGCTGCCCACCAAGCCCCTTAAAACTACATCTAAGCTGGTGGGCAAGGCTTATGCAGCGGCAGGTCAGGCAGCAGCGTGTCTCCATACCATGGCACTGCTGCAGGCTTACCAAGCCGACCTGCTGGGGGAAATTGATACCAGCGGGGAGGCCACATTCGAGTGCATCCAGGAACTGCGCAAGGCGACAGACCTGGCTCTCCGTGCCACCAAGGAGACGGCTAAAGAGGTGGGCCGTTCTATGGCAGCCCTGGTGGCCACAGAGAGGCACTTGTGGCTGAACCTCTCTGACATAAGGGACAGAGACAAAGCTGCCCTTATGGATGCGCCGCTGTCTCCTGTGGGCACTACGGCGACGCAGTTACAACTGTCGTCGAGAGGTTCCAGGACACCAAGAAACAATCTGCGGCGTTTCAGAGGTTCCTCCCCCGCCGGTCTAAAGTCCCCGCCGAGAATGTTGAACGGGAGCAGTCTCGGTCCACAACGAGCTCCTCAGCGCACCACAGAGCGCAACAGAAAATAAGTGTGGCCGCCCGTGCTCCCCCACGTAGATTCTGGGGACAGGGGCGAGCCGCACAACAGAAGCCTTCCCAGGGCAAGACGGACCTGCGGGCCGTCATTGTAGCACGGAAGGCTTCTAAGAAGCGGTCCTGATATCTGTGGGTCAGGACCCAGGAGGGCGGCCCCCGTCTGGAGGAAGCTTTACGTTAATACATCTGACACCCGCTTCCCTCCAGCGCCCTCCAGGGACCACGCCATATCCGTCATCCAGTGTGCGTCAGGTCCCCACCGACCTTCCGAGGAAGCACGGTTGTCACTTGATTCGGCTGACTTCTGCCGGCGTGCCGTTTCAGAGCGCTGAGCCAAGTGCTCAAAAAACACCAGAGACCAGTCTCGCGAGACTGGTTCCCTTAGTAGATTTTCTAGAAGAATGGAAAACTCTACTGAATATATCAAATTGGGTGCTGCTCATGATAGAAAAGGGTTACAGAATACAGTTCTGGTCTCGCCCGCCCAGATTCAACGGGGTCCTTCCCACAGTGGTGACCCCCGAGCAGTCTCTGGTTATGGAACAGGAAGTTATGACACTTTTGCAAAAAAGAGCTATAGAAAGGGTTCCTCCTCCCAGCAAGCTGTCAGGTTTTTACAGCCGCTACTTCATAGTTCCAAAGAAGGATGGAGGACTTCGTCCTATCATAGATCTACGTGTGCTAAATCGGTCTGTACAGAAACTGAAATTCAAGATGCTTACACTCAAACAGATCATTCCCCAAATCAGGTCCGAGGACTGGTTTGTGACGATAGACTTGAAAGATGCATACTTTCATGTGTCCATCCATCCTTCTCACTGGAAGTTCCTCAGGTTTGCTTTCGGGGGCGAAGCTTACCAATACAAGGTTCTTCCGTTTGGCCTATCATTATCACCCCGCACATTCACGAAGTGCGTGGATGCAGCTCTGGCTCCCTTGAGACTCCAGGGCATCCGCATACTGAATTATATCGACGATTGGTTGATTCTAGCTCACTCAGAGCAACAGGCAGTTCAACATCGAGATGTTGTTCTGTCTCACATGAAAAGGCTTGGGCTGAGGCTCAATGCCAAGAAGAGTGTGCTGATTCCGGCTCAGACCACCAATTATCTAGGTGTTATGTGGGATTCCACAATAATGCGGGCACGTCTGACTCCTGCCCGTGTGAGCTCTGTTCTATCAGCCGTAAAAGGGGTGAGGTTAGGCCAGGCACTCACTGTGAAACAGTTTCAGAAACTGTTGGGTCTAATGGCAGCTGCGTCCAACATAATTCCTTTCGGCCTCCTGCACATGAGACCCCTACAGTGGTGGCTCAGGACCAGGGGGTTTTCCCCGAGGGGAAGTCCTTTCCGTACGATCAAAGTCACACGGTGATGCCTTCGTGCTCTAACCGTGTGGAGAGACCCCTGGTTCCTGTCCCAGGGACCTGTGTTGGGGGCCTCTGGTCGTCACGCAATGCTTACGACAGACGCTTCCCTCACGGGCTGGGGAGCGATCATGAGTGGTCGCTCAGCCCAAGGTCTTTGGGAGGACCATCAACTCTCTTGGCACATAAATCGGCTGGAGTTGATGGCGGTGTTTCTAGCACTAAAACACTTTCTCCCGGACCTGAGAGACAACAATGTGCTGGTCCGCACAGACAACATGTCAGTGGTCTCCTATATAAACCATCAGGGGGGTCTACGGTCTCGCCAACTAAATTACTTGGCCCGTCGGATCCTCCTGTGGTCTCAGGGGAAGCTGCTCTCACTGAAGGCAGCTTATATCCACGGGAGTCAGAATGTGGGGGCAGACGCCCTTTCGAGACAGGGGCCGAGGCCCGGGGAGTGGAGACTCCATCCGGAAGTGGTGGATCTCATTTGGAAGAACTTTGGTCAGGCACAAGTAGACCTGTTTGCTTCGGGAGAGTCAACCCAGTGTCCTCTCTGGTACTCCCTCATGCATCCAGCACCTCTGGGTCTGGATGCCATGGTACAGACGTGGCCGAGGCTACGTCTGTATGCATTTCCCCCGTTCGCTCTGCTCCCACGAGTCCTGGAGAAAGTACGCCAGGAAGGGTGAGCCTAATACTGGTGGCCCCGTACTGGCCAACCCGAATATGGTTCTCGGACTTGGTGTCCATGATAGACGGCTCTCCAATGGAGCTTCCCCTAAGGCCGGATCTTCTATCTCAGGCGGGCGGTGCGATAATACATCCCCGTCCGGAACTATGGAAACTGTGGGCCTGGCCTCTGAGGGGGCCAGGTTCATAGAGGCTGGTCTCTCAACTGAGGTTGTTGAGACCATACTTAGCTCCAGGGCTCCCTCCATGAGGAAGCTTTACTCCTATAAATGGAATCTATTCTCTACTTGGTGTAGACAACATGAAACGGACCCTGTCCATGCTCCTATTAGCTCTGTGCTATGCTTTCTCCAAGAAAAATTCTCGGAAGGCCTATCGTATTCAACCTTAAAGGTTTATGTTGCGGCTATATCAGCCTATTATGTTGGGGGGGATTCCTCGGTGGGTCGAGACCCCCTCGTGTCACGCTTCCTCCGTGGTACACTGAGGTTGAGGCCTCCACTACGCACAAGGACCCCGGCTTGAGGGTTAGCCGAGGCTCCCTTTGAACCACTGGAGGAGGTGTCTATAAAGTTTCTGACTTTAAAGACTGTATTTTTGCTTGCTATTACTTCTCTAAGAAGAATTGGAGATCTTCAGGCCCTTTCAGTGGCCCCCTCGTATCTGGAGTTCGCTCCTGGAATGGTGAGAGCATTTCTTCATGCTAGACCTGGCTATGTGCCGAAGGTCCCCACCAATGTCCCGGGTCCTATTGTGCTTCAAGCCTTCCATCCTCCTCCATTTATATCCTCGGATCAGGAAAAACTGAATCTGCTCTGCCCAGTAAGGGCTTTGGATGCATACGTCCACAGAGCTGCCCTGTGGCGTAAAACAGAGCAACTGTTTGTCTGTTATGGTTCCCCTAATAAAGGCGTTCCGGCGTCCAAGCAGAGGATGAGTAAGTGGGTGGTCGAGGCCATCTCACTTGCATACAAAGTGGCCGGACAGTCTTCTCCATTTAACGTCCGTGCTTATTCCACAAGGGGTATGGCGGCATCAAGAGCTTTGATGTCTGGCGTCCCTATGAGTGACGTCTGTGATGCAGCTGGATGGTCAAGCCAGCATACATTTATCAGATATTATAACCTTGATGTGGGCTCCACTCCGGGGTGCTCCGTACTTTCGAGCTAACATGAACAAGCATTTGAAGTACGGCACAGTTGGGATTGCGTTCCCAATGCGTTTCACGCAGCGTCGATAGTTCCCACAAAAGGGAACGTCTCGGGTTACGGATGTAACCCTGGTTCCCTGAGTAAGGGAACGAGACGCTGCGTCTCTTGCCGTACCCCTGCATGCTTGCGAGTGCTTGCTTCAGATTTTCCACAGAAGCTAGTGTTCTCTGCATCCAGGCATGCTTTATAGTTTCCTGGTCTGCGACATCACCCGTCTCTGACGTCTCGTTACACGATTGGTTGGATACAGGAGTGCTTCAATGACGATATCACGCAGAAGGTTCCCAATGCGTTTCACGCAGCGTCTCGTTCCCTTACTCAGGGAACCAGGGTTACATCCGTAACCCGAGACGTTTTCTGTTTTTCAGGTGAAGACAAAGATGAGGAGGCATTTCTTCTCTTAGATGAGGACACTATCAAAAATCGTGTCCCTCAAGTTCAATCCAGTTATTGAATGTTGTCAAATGTTTGAGAGAGAATTAATTGTTTATTTTTCTATTTTTTCTAATGTCTAATGTTATTACAGTGTGACCTAAGATAAATAGGTCCAAGTGTGTAGAGTTTATGTAAAGTTTAATTTAATTTAATGCAATAAAAATGTAAAAGTGCTTGAAGTGTGTAAGTGCCTGAAGTTTTATTTTCTGAAATAAGGCATACTGCATAGTAACCCAAGTTAGGTTATTTTTGACCTTTGACCTTTGGTTAAAAAGGGACCTACTAATTTCTGGGTTATTTCAACCCAGATATTGGGGTTGTTCTTTTGACCCAGAAGTTGGGTTATATTAACTACAATTTTGGGTTATTTTAACCCAAAATTTGGGTCAGGTATTTAACCCAGAATTTGGGTCAAAAAGAATAACCCATTTTTCTGGGTTGAAATAACCCAGAAATTAGTTGGTCCCTTTTTAACCCAGGAGTTTTTAGTGTGTATGAGTTCAAACAGTTGCCAAACAAATGCATTTTAAAGTGGACTAAATCGGAAGAGATTTAAAAAAAACAACAAAAAAAACAGATGTTTAGAAATGTTCCAATGGACTCTGTGGACTATTATGGAGTTGAATTTTTTCTACTGATTATGTGATGTAACTGTATGTGTGTGTTTTTTTAAGATATTTGATTGTGAGCAATGTAAAGATATGTTTGTGTGAAGAGAAAGGGTGTTTGAAAGATAAGAAACTGGGTCAATACACACTTGCTGTTTATCAATTTATGGAGTATGCTGTGATTTATTTAGATTTATTTTGAGTTTTTTTCTGTTGTTGTTGTTTCTTGTTTATCAAATGTTTACATGCAGACACAATCAGATCCAGCCTATCCCCTTAACCCTCTGGAGTTTGAGGCTGATTTGGGGCCTGGAGAAGTTTTGACATGCCCTGACATTTGTGCTTTTTTCAGTTGTTCATAAACATATTAATGGAAAAAGTGTCATTACACTGTATTCAGCACAAACTAGGCTACAATAATATGTGAGGAACATGTATGTACATGTTTGTGTTTTTGAAGGAATAACATTTATGCGTGGTTATTGAAAAAACAAAAAACTTAAGTCACTGAAATAAGGCCAAAAAAAGTATAGTAAATCTGTGTTTACAATAATTTAGGGTATTGGAGGTTGTAAACTAGAGTTTTTGCTTCAAAATTATGTAAAGATTATGCTGCCTGCTCCTTCATATAAAACAATATATTGATTTAGTTTTTGTAAGACACTTTTTGCCAAGAAACACAGTATGCATGGAGGCGTGAATCACCACTGAATAATGGGCCATTCTCACCTGAGAAGACAAAAGAATTGGATAGTAATGAGCTGAAATGACTTGCATATTAATGAGGCATTTCAGTCAGGTAGGCTGTGAAAAAAACCTTCTGTGATGTCTCAAGCTCATCATGATATATGAAACATACAGAAAAATATTATTACAATATAAAGTAATGGTTTTATATTATACTTTAAAATATAATGTATTTCTGTGATGCAAAGAGTCTGAATATAGGCTTTTAGTTTAAAAGCATGCACATTTGGAGAAATATTGGATTCTCATATGCTTATGTCAATTTTCTATACAGAGGAGTTATATTTATTTAATATTCATTGTCATTACTATGAGGGCTGGTGTTTTCAATTCATCCTTGAAGTCGGAGGGCGCTCTCTGTGCATTTTTAGTCCACAAATTCATCTAAAAGAAGAAGAGGCTATTCCATGAATGGAGTTTCCAATTCATACTGCAGCCGGAGGGCGCTAAAGAAACAAAAACTCATCTAAAATTCATCTATAGAAGAAAAGAAAACAGGAACTAACTGCATGTCTTCTAGAGCTCGCTAACCATGACTTTTACATCCAGATAAACACTTTTCAAGACAATAAATACATGATTGAGACGATGAATGCATGTATTGCCTCTGAATTTGCATCTGAATAGCGCTCGCTCCGTGGGCGTGGCCGCATTAGCGGATAATGAGCTGAATCACGGACTTCTGACATGGCTCTCTTTTCATACAGATTACATAAACACAGAATGTTTGTTTTCGATTTGACTTACATGATTTAAAACCTGACATCATAACTTTTTTTTGGACATAAGTTTAATTTTTCTGTGATTAGTATTCACTAAGTTACAGTTCATTTTCTGAGAACTATCAGATTGGACTTCGTTCAGAGGGAGAGGAGAAATCACGCATCATGTTTTCTTTATTTTACAAAAAGCACAACATTTTGTTTTTACTCTGAGTGTATACAAATAAAAGAAGATATTCTATAGTTTCAATTGATATATTACTTATGTCTCTATGACAAAAAATGACGGAGTATTTTAAGTCTGTTTTGCTGCAATGTGAAAAAAACCTGCAAAACGCGCCGGCGCGTTTTCAGACCTCAGAGTGTTAAAGCACGTTGTGAAATCCCTTATTAAAATATTTGACAAAGTATAAGTGGATTGTTACAATCTTTTGTTGGAATATGACCCCGGGAAGTCTTTGAGATCAAAATTTGCTGCAGTGGCTCAGATAAGCGAGTTTCTTCACCTACTCCAGCCAGTTCTTTCATCTTGTCATCACCTGTCCCTTCTACGATGAGATCCTGAAGTCATTGTTCTGGATTGGGGCAAATTACCATCATCCTGTAGACCTCCAAGACAACACTGATCTGACCTGGAGAGAAGCCATCATCCGGTGTCTGGAGAGCATCTATCCCTGGTTCAGAACGCAGCCAGAAACCAGAGCCTATTTCACCACCTGTGACCAGGAGGATCGCATAAACCCCCCACAGATGGAGAGGTACCACTCACTGCGATATGTCAGCTAGAGCCCGAGGACAAGTGGCCAGTGTGGACCCTCACCCCAGAAGAGGAGCCGCCCCAGTGAATCTGACCAGGGATGTCAGCACATGACATCTGTGGCCGAGGGTATACTGCTGATGTAGACTTCTGAGAGACTGTGGCTGATGGACTTCAGTGCTGAGGTATCATCGTCCACCCTATCCCGTCCCGTTTCTCAACCTTCATCACTGATTCCAGACAGCGCTATAAACTATTTGAATTGTGATTTACCTGTTGGCCTGGAACTTTTATCTCTGCTTCTAAACAGCACAGAGACATGGACTATACCTTCAACCCTTCCAAGTTTTCATCTGCCTCCATTGCCGACCTTCTCAGCCAGTCAAGTCAAGTCAAATTTATTTATATAGCGCTTTTACAATTGGTAATTGTTTCAAAGCAGCTTTACATATTAGAAGCACAGAAAAAAGGGAAGTGGTTAAAAATAAGCTGTACAAACAAGCGTGGTAATATGTAACATATACAAGATGGTGCTACATTAAGCCAATGGCGGCTGACTCCCAGGGGTGGAAAAAACCCCCTAGGAGAAAAACCCAGCGTGCTAACACTGGTAAAAGGCCTAGGAGGGAAAAAACCCCTTGGAAGATATATATAATATATGTAAATGGATATGGAGATCAAAATCTGAATTATACATTTTTATTATAGAGATTAAAAATAGATTATATATAAATATATGTAAGCGGATACGGGGATTAAAAATCTGAATTATAGATGCAGCCAGAACTGGATCTGTAGGCCCATTGTCTCCTGGGCTATGTTGTAGTCAGGTCCAGACACAGGTTCTCCATTTGATCAGGATACGGCCTGGATCCAGCACCCGGCAAACCTCAGGATAAGCAGAGAGACAGATATTAGCGTAGATGCCATTCTTATTCTGATGTACAGGTATATCTAGTGTTATAGGAAATGTTCTCGGTTCCGGCCGACCTAATTATTGCAGCGTAACAATCCTTTAACGGATTTGAAAAATGTTAATGTATTGATAATGTGTTATGTGTATGCAAGAGCAAAGAGATGTGTTTTTAGTCTAGATTTAAACTGACAGAGTGTGTCTGCTTCCCGAACAATGCTAGGAAGATTGTTCCAGAGTTTAGGTGCTAAATAGGAAAAGGATCTGCCGCCTTCAGTTGATTTTGATATTCTAGGTATTATCAACTGGCCTGAATTATGAGATCGCAATAGACGTGAAGGACTATAATGCACCAAGAGCTCGCTTAGATACTGGGGAGCTAAACCATTTAGAGCTTTATAAGTAAGTAGCAAGATTTTAAAATCTATCCGATGTTTAATAGGGAGCCAATGTAATGTTGACAGAACTGGGCTAATATGGTCATACTTTCTGGTTCTAGTAAGAACTCTAGCTGCCGCATTTTGGACCAGCTGTAGTCTGTTTAAAAGCCGAGCAGAACAACCACCCAGTAGAGCGTTACAATAATCTAATCTTGAGGTCATGAATGCATGAACCAACTGTTCCGCATTTGTCATTGAGAGCATATGTCGTAATTTAGATATATTTTTTAGATGGAAGAAGGCAGTTTTACAGATACTAGAAACATGACTTTCAAATGAAAGATTGGTATCGAAGAGCACACCCAGGTTTCTAACTGAGGACGAAGGTTTAATGGAGCACCCGTCAAGTGTTAGAGAGTATTCAAGGTTTTTTCGTGAGGAAGTTTTTGGTCCAAAGATTAGGATATCAGTTTTTTCTGAATTTAATAATAAGAAATTTCTTGTCATCCAGTTTTTAATGTCAGCTATGCATTCTGTTAGTTTTGTGAATTTGTAGGTTTCGTCAGGGCGCGAGGAAATATAGAGCTGAGTATCGTCAGCGTAGCAGTGAAAACTAACACCATGCTTCCTAATTATCTAGCCAGTCCTCCAGCCCCGCCTCTGCTGGAGAATTGCAGCCCCTCACCATCTCTTGGTATGCCTAGCTGGGACATTGAGCCTCAGGTCCAGCAACCTCCACCAGTGCCTGAGCGAGCGGACCCCGTGGCTCCGCCTCCAGCCTCGGATCGCCTCGCTCCATCTCGGCCCATCAACCTGGTGGCTCCGCCCTGGCGCCTCTCTTCCTCATCTCCACCGCGGGTTGTCATCACTGCCAGGCTCTGGGTCTACACCACCAGGCATCTTCTGTGATCATTTGTTTATATAAAGCATATACTTTTTTGACTTCCTGATAATCTTATTTAATTTTCATTGTAATTAATAATGATTGCTTTTATAACTATATTTTCACTCCAATTTATGTATATTTTTATTTTACTTACCTGTGATCATTTTTGTCATTTTGCCTTTTTTGAATAATATTATATATATATATATATATATATAAATATATATATAAATATATAAATGTGTGTTTGTGTGTGTTTGTGTGTGTGTCTTTTATCTATATATTTTTTTAAACTTGACAATACATGTAGATTTAACTACAAACCTCAGGTAGGTTCACACACAAATAACTTTGGTGGCAATATGAAAAGTGGGTAACACTTTACAATAAGGTTCATTAGTTAACATTAGTTAACTACATTAGTTAACATGAACTAATAATGAACTGCACTTATAAAGCATTTATTAATGTTATTTTCAACATTTACTAATTATTAAATTCTTGTTAACATTAGTTAATGCACTGTGAACTAACATGAACAAACAATGAACAACTGTATTTTTATTAACTAACATTAACAGAGATTAGTAAACACAGTAACAAATGTATTGCTCATGTTTAGTTCATGTTAGTTAATACATGAACTAATGTTAACAAATGAACCTTATTGTAAAGTGTTACCAAAAAATATTTAACCTCCATAATTAGGGCCCGAGCACCGATGGCGTGAGGAACCTATTGTAATTGCTCGGCCAATTCTTCTTCTTCTCTGAAATAAATCACATTTTTGAGGGCCTAAACATGCTCGAAAATTCATGAAACTTTGCACACGAAACTTCACGTTTTATTAGAGTCCTGACCTGAAGACGTCTACATGGCAATATTCAGTTACAGTCAAAGCGCCACCTGTTGGCAGCAAGAAGTGTGGCACTTTAAAATGACTTTGCCATATTTTCCTTGTATTTACTCGCTTACATGCATGTATCCTACTGTTCACTGTTTTCCTAAGGCCAGTGGGTGGCGGTGAGCCCAGGTGCGATGGCCCTTTCATTGCTGCTTGCAGTTTGTATTTCTCAGAAATGTATTGAATTTATTGGTGATTAATTATATTGCTGTGTTTTACATGAGCATCCATACCTAAACACACATACATTCAGATATACACATAATTGAATAAGTTTATTTGAAGACGTTTCCGTCTTGTACATAATCACAAACATGCACACATACTGTAGGTCCAAAATTTTGTAAACATTGTTGCCCACTAAAATATATTTTCGTTTCTCCAAAACTAAGAATGACCACATATAATTGTTTTAGATGCACAGTATCATGTAAGTTAATAAGTTCATTGCCACTACAGTAATAGCTCTAGATAGCCATTAAACGCATGTAAATCACTTTAATTAAAAACTGTGGTTTGACAGTCCGAAAATACAAGATCTAAAATAAAACTACAAGACAGTGAAAATATTGAACACTTAAAACTAAAGTAAATTGAAAGGACAAAATTAGACATTTTGTTCCAATATCAATTGTTTTAAGCCACATTACAGACAAAGTCAAAGGTGGGAATACTCAAATTTGAATTTCCCTTAATGCCAAGCTATGCTCATCAGTTGCCAAAATCTTTTAAATTACATCAGATGGCACTTCTCAGTAATTTCCCAGTAATTATTTTTAAGTTAGACGTGAGAAATCTTTAATGATGTTTAGAGTTGGAGCTTTCCGTAATGCAACAGTTCAGTGTAGATCAATGTACAAATACTGGTTTATGAAGTACAGTCTTGTATTCTGTGAAATGAGGTTTAGTTGATTTCAGACTCAGTGAAGTGTAGAACAGAAACTCTTTGCAAACTGTATTCTGTGAGTCAAAACCTAAAGAAGCTTATTTTATTTGTTCAATTAGATGTATTTATCCAAACTCTCAAAAGCATCTTGTTTTGAGTATATTCTCCATTCATCTGGGATCTTACCCAGTCCCTCAAATGTTTTATTGTAGCACTTTTCAAGACGATTCTGGAATTTGCACACAAACCACTTCCAGTAGGGCAGTTCAGAGAGATCAGGGGTGATGTTCCAGTCTGCATATTCTCCTCCTGCACTTTTATAATCGCTCCAGAGGACATTGTCTTCATTGTCATTGGGATGAAAATACATAGTGCTGCTTGCTACTGCTGATGTGCAGATTAGAGTAGACAAGTTTGTTGTGTTGTAGTGAAACCACCCATTCAGGCCAGTAACACGATGGAAAGGAACACTGTGATCTCCAGGATGGTTTTCTATGGTGTTGGTGCAGATGGCTCCACAGAACGGACACTGAACCCAACAGCACTGACAGAAGTGATCAATCAGAAGCTCATCTGGCCTCAGTTTGTTGTCCAGGTTTGCAGGAAATGTCTTTGTATTGAATCTACTGCTGATATGAGACATTATAGCAGGAAGTTCTTGTCTTAACACATCTTCTAGGAGGTTGAAATCATCAACATCATCATGTTTCACTCCACTGAGGTCTTTTTCAGAGAAGATCAGCACATCTGAGAGCTTCTGTGTGAAACTCTTCAACCACAAACCAACATCTCCTCTATTCTCTTGAACATGTTCAGTAGATTCATGTGCTGCTTCCATGATCTTCTGCTGCAGGAGTTTAATGTTCTTCTTCATCTTGGGTAAAACACTGACACTGAACTTATCAGTGATGTACTGACTGACTTCATCTCTGATGAAACTCCTGAAGTGATCTTTGGGATTATGAATGTAGTTCATGTATTTGTAAAAATACTCCTCTTCTGCCAGTGTCTTCAGGATATGTTTCTCCAGATTCGATCTGTTTCCATTCAGTGATTCACAGTCTGATCTGATTTCATCTGTCAGATCTCTGTCAGTCTTCTTGTAGACACTCTGCTCAATGGGCTCTTTCAGTTTCTGACAGATGATCTCACCAAAAATGGCAGTTGATGTTGCTCCATGACAGTATTTCTGGAAAATTTTGTAGTACTCTTCTTTCTTCTTCCCAAAATATATTACAGGATCATTAGCTTCCTTGAATATTCTGTGTTGGTCTGTGATCATCTTGTTTGATCTCTTACAGATGGAATAAATCAAATCAACAATGAATTCATTCTTGAACACATATTTCACTGGTCCTTCCTGATGTTCTGTTACTCTTCTCTTGATGTAATCTATGAGTTCTTGAATGTAGCTGATATTGTAGCCCATCTTTGAAATATTACTGACTGAATCATTTTGTCTGTCTGCTGAGCAACATCTGTGACTAATGATCGTATCTGGTCATCACTCTTTGGATTTTGAGTAAATCTAAATGGTTTTTGAATTTTCCTAAGAAAACTCTTTACATGCATTCTTTTTGTGACATCTCTAAAAATAACATATTCACCAAAACTCCTCACAGTGAAAATATCATTGTACTCACTGCCCTCTTTCCTGTGGTCTACTCCATAGACATCACTGAGAAGGAGTTTCACATCTCTCAACATATCAATGTCTTTGATTGAAATTTGAGTGTCTGTAATGATCTTCTTTACACTCTGATTCCAAAACAAATCCAACTCTTTCTTTAGTGTTTCTTTATCTTTTGCTTTGTCTTTGAGTTTTAAGGCAAGCTCTTTGCTCTTTTCATAGAGAGTGTTTTCATGAAGTGTCCTCTGAGCATCAATCTTTTTCTTCAGGTCTCGCTGCTGAAGAATTTCATTTAATTTCCTATTTGTTTCTCTCACAATCTTGTCCTGAAGCTCTTTGATTTTGATTTCAAATGATGTTTTCCACTGAATCAGTATATCTGCATCTGTGTCTTGCTCAAAGAATTCTGACATTGATTTTTTCACTTCTTCACTTGTCTTCTTCAGTTCTGTTTGAAGATCAGTTTCCTCAACCTCATGAATTGCTTCATTTTCTATTTTGTTGTGTAGTTTGTTCTCAGTTTCCATCATTTACTTTGAAGACTCCAGGACCACTTGCTGTATTCGGCCTCCAGTTTCCTGTAGGCTGTGACCTCCAGAGAATTTCTAAAGCTGAAGACGAATCGTTCCTTCAGTAAAGCCTCCCAGAGATCTTTAATATGATCTTTGAAGTTTTTAAGTATCATTCCATGTGATTTTGAGGCTTGAGACATAATAGTTTTCTTTAGTTGTTGAATATTCTCGCAGTATTTTGGGTTTGGTGGTGCCGTGGGTGGGCTTCCCTCCCAGAACTGAGCAAAATACTTCACATCATTCTGAACATCAAATCTAATGACATCTCTGAAACATTCTGCATTATAGCCTTCCTCTTCAGCAGCGAGTTTTGTCATCTCATCCAGTTTCTCCTGCAGTCGTCTCTTTCCCTGCTTATTTTTCTCTCTAGCTGTGATGTCTGAAACATTCTGATGCACAAACACACAGCTGGGATTCAGTCTGACCTTCTTCATCCTCAAGAAGGCCTGAACAACAATCTGAAGAATGTCCTGCATCTCAGATGGGTTTTCTCCAAAGATGTTGATTAAGGTCAGATTTGCAAGACCAACAACAAATGTGGCCAATTCATTGTCATGACCTTTGGTTGATCTTCCAGCCAGTTCTAGAGCATTTAGACCCTCAGTATCTACAACCAGAATATAGTCAAAGTTCATCTGTGTTTTCATCTCATCTGACACTTTGACCAGCTGCATGAAAGCTCCTCTGGTGCACCTGCCAGCACTGACGGCAAACTGGAGTCCAAACATGACATTCAGCATGGTGGATTTCCCAGAGCTCTGAATCCCCAAAACTGACAGCACAAAGACTCTCTGGTCTCCCAGTTTCTGGATGAGTTCATCTAGAACAGCAGAGATCCAGACCACAGGAACATGAGCAGCATCTCCATCCATCAGCTCCAGTGGAAATCCAGAGATCATCATCTCTGCTGCAAGACTCGGGAGAGAAGAGAAGTCAAACTGCAGGTCTTTCTTGTTCTTTTGCACAGATTCACATGATTCATAGATCTGACCGATCTCCCTCATGATGTGCTCCAGACCAAAGGCGGCAGCTTGAAGTTCCTCAGATATTTTCTCAAGTTCATTTTGTTCAACTTTGAGTTGTTCAGGTTTATTATCGTTCTCTTTCAGTTTTACAACCACTGACCACTTATCATCATATTTGTGATGAAGAACAGAAACATCCTGTGAGATATAGTCATCCAAGAAGATCTCAAGCCATTCAAGGAAATACTTCTTATTCTCAGCATGTAAGTTCATTTCTTTAATAAAGAACATCATAAACTTACTGATTCCGGTTTCATGTTGGATTTGACGAATTTTCTTCATTTCAGCATGTTTTTTACTAATTTCCGTTTCTGTGTCATATGCTTGATTTTGATGTAGTTCTTTGTTTTTCTGACTCCACTGATGCCACAGTTTCCCCTGATGAGGCAGAACTGATTCTTTGATTTCTGTCAGATCTTTCTTCTCCAGTAAACTCATCATCTGCTGTGCTGCTTCTCTTCCTCTCCTGCAGTCATCATCATCTTCCTCATCTACTCTGATGTCTGAGTGTTTGGACACATCTTCAAGTTTGAAAAGGGAAGATGATTCTGAGAGACAATCATTTATAGCTCTTCTGAGTTCTTCAGATACAGCTGACTGATTTCTGTCTTTCAAACCAATTTTGAATTTCCATTTCTTTCTCTCAATTACAGTAGATTCATCCTCAGTAAAAAGAAAAATGAGTGGCTTTGAGTTCCTGTACAGGTCTTGTATTATTGCAGCACTTTTGTCATTCCTGTCAAGTTGTGGTAGAAGAACTACATTGACTGAAGCCATTTCAGTGAGGATCTCCAGCTGTTTCTCATGGTCTCCTGCATCACCGTGTAGATTACAGAATGCAACACAGTCATTGAATTTATCATCATATGATCCAGAGGGGCAGAACCAGGCGATCTCCACCACTCCATCCATCAGGACTCTAGTTCTGCTGCTGCCTGGGCAGTTCCTGTGGAAGAACGTGTTGTGTTTCTCATTGATCAGACTGTTCATCAGCTGAGACTTGGATGAAGACACAGAGCCAAACCTGAAGAAAAACACCATTGGAGTTTCAGCCTTGTAGATCGGCTGGTTTCGACTGATGGTTTCATTGTTGGTGTTTCTGATCTTCCAGCTCTTGTTGATTTGTCTGAATGTCCAGAGAGGAAACTCAATCTGTTGTGTGACTGGATCAGGAACAAGCAGAGGCAGAGCGTACTGACACTGGGACAGTTTAGTGACCATCAGCTGCTTCAGGAAACCATCAGCACAATGAAACACGGCCATCTGAACATCCATCGGGTGAATTTGTTCAGATTGACCTTTGTTAGAAAAACACATTGCTTTGAATATATCACCACCTTCTTCAGATGAGTCATTGTCTGTTTGTTTTGTGTGATCTTGTTCAATGGCCTTGTTAATAGTAATATATCTTGCTCTGTAGTTTATCATCAGTAGTTTTTGTATGAAAGTCTGAACCAACTTCTCTTCAGCACAAGACTCATGGGTCTGTAATGAACATGCAGTTATTTGAAGAATGTCTGCAGCTCTCAGTTTGTTGTGATCCCTGTCAAGATGAAGTCTGTGAAATAGATGTTCCTTTTCTCTTTCACATATTTCCCACTTCCAGTATTGACCTTGTCTGACTATTTCAAAGTTGCTCCTTTCCTTCTGTATACATATATATATATATATAAAAAAGATTTTTAAGACAATTTAAATACAGTCACTTGTTTTTTTATATTTTCCTCTGAACACTCACCTTTACTGAAACATATTTTGTAGTCATACTCTCCTCTTTTCTTCTTTCATTTTTATCTTCACTCATTTGCTCAGTGAGGTTTCCTGTTGCAGTCGCCTCATCTACAACTTTTCTCAGCAGCACACAACTTTCAACTTCTGCATTTTTTCCTAAATCTGAAAAAGAGAAAACAGCCTTACATTACATTATACACTAAGCTTAAATATAATTTAGAGATTGTTTTATAACTAAAAAAACAAAAAAACAAACAAACAAAAAAGATTGGCATCAAGCGTAGCATTCGTTCTGGCAGCCCAGGTGAAAAAAAAGTACACTTCTATAATATACTTAAAGTGCTCTGTTTTCGTGCACTAATTTTGTACTTAATATACCAAAAATTCTTCTTTAGTACTTCTTAAGATCATCTTAAGACCATCTAAGTGTACTCAACTGTGCTATTTTGAGACAGCATTAAATATGAACTAAAATGTGCTTTTAATATACTATCTCTGTATTTAAAAAAATGTATTTAGATACCACTTGTAGTACACTATGGGTTCAAATGTACTTTATAGTATCTAAATAAATATTTTAAATACAGAGATAGTATATTAAAAGCACATTTTAGTTCATATTTCATGGTGTCTCCAAATAGCACAGTTGAGTACACTTAGATGTTCTTAAGATGATCTTAAGAAGTACTAAAGAAGAATTTTTAGTATATTAAATTAGTGCACGAAAATAGAGCATTTTAAGTATATTATAGAAATGTACTTTTTTTCACCTGGGAGGTCACGTCAGTCATGCTCACATCAGCTGACTCTCTACATATAGGAATACAACGCCTATATATATGGTCCATTCAGTATTATCAGCAGTTCCCTTTCGAGGGAACTCGCACTGCGTCCCAAAGGGGGCTCTATGGGAACGCCCTCAGCGTGAAAGCGTCTGATGCACGTGTGTCAACTAGTCCAATGGCGAGAGTGAATGTCACCGGCGGGTGACGTCACGACCAGGAAAGTATAAATACACATCCGGAAAGACCGGCTTCAGCTTTTGTGCCTCAGCAAAGCGCTCTGTGTTAAACTGTCTCTGTCTATTTATTGTTGTTTGTCCTCAAGCATTATATATTTTATAGACAGAAGCTTATTGGCGAGCAAATAGCAACTTGAGTCGTGTGTGCCTCCCTGCCCTCGCTACTATACGAGTGGGGATACACGCGATTCATGTGTTGTTTGTTTTAGAGCAGAGCATGCACGTCAGTTCTTGTAAAAGTAGGGGATCTGACAGTGTTCATTCATATTTCCTGATGTGATGCACTATCGAGATTTTTAGCTCTGCTTCTCTTGGCTTTTTTCTCGAGGGAATAAAGTCTTAAGCAATAAAGAATCTATGGCCTTGGATCAAGCGTTTGCCGAGGCGACGCGTTGATTTCGTGTCTGCAAACTGCAATAAAGATTCTAGTGGCACGGATCTCGCATCTGCCGAGGCGACGCGTAGATTTCGAGTCTGCAAACTGCAATAAGAATCTAGTGGCACGGATCTCGCGTCTGCCGAGGCAACACGTAGATTTCGTGTCTGCAAACTGCAATAAGACTGTAGTGGCTCTCATCTCGCGTCTGCCGAGGCGACGCGTGGATTTCGAGTCTGCTAACTGCAATAAAGAATCTAGTGGCACGGATCGACGCGTCTGCCGAGGCGACTTGTAGATTTCATGTCTGCAAACTGCAATAAAGATTCTAGTGACTCTGATCTAGCGTGTTTGCCGAGGCAACGCGTAGATTAGGGTGTGCAGACGGCAGTTATAAATATTCAACCAATCATTCAGACCGTGTACACTTGTCTGGTGGTTCATTGATTCATTTAATTTGAGGAATTAAATGGGATATTGCCTGTTTTTTTTTTTTTTTTAAAAAGCTATATGTCTGCACTAATAACTCTTTATTTAGCCTTTCATCCAGACCTTTGTTACCTGTCTGGTTGATATGTGACTGCATTTAATTTTGAGAGATTAAATGTAATTTGATGTGTGTATGGCCTATATGCCTATATATATATACATACATACTATATTTAGCATTTCTTTCAGACCATATTAACGTGTCTGATAGATCATTTGCTGCATTTAATTTTGAGGAATTAAATGGACAGTTGGCTGTAATTTAATTTTGAGAAATTAAAATAATACATATTTATCTGACTTTAAGTAGTTAGAGTCATGTATTAGTTCAGCCTTTCATGTAGATCCTGACGCCTGTGGTGTTGGGCTTCTTGGGGAAGCCCTCTGCGGGGTGGAGTGGTGTACACCTCAGTATACGGTGCCCGTGCCACTTCGTTGCCCTCAGGGGACCGATCTGCCAACCCCATCACTCTTAGTGCTTTGGGGCGCAGCAGTTTCCAGCAAGCTTTGATTCAGCGCTCACTCGACGCTGCATCAGGTTCGCACCCTCTGAGGAGGGTCGAAAAGCAGTCAAATGGGTTATTTCCTGCCAGTGTTTTTCAGGTCACCAAAGTGGCTGCTCTAGGTATACCAGAGACCAATCTTGAGAGGCTGCTTCCCTTTTGTGGATTTTCTGGCAGAGTTGAGGCTTCTGCCAAAGATGTATCTCAGTGGGCAGGCTCTGGTAATGGAACAGAAAGTAAACTCTTTTGCGAAAGGATCTACAAAACGGGTTCCTCCTCCCAGCAGAGAGTTAGGGTTTTTAAGGCCGCTACTATTTTGTTCCAAAGAAGGATGGAGGGTTGCATCCTATATTAGATCTTAATCATTTGAATCAGTCAGTCAGGAGACTTAGGTTCAAAATGTTGTCTCTAAACCAGATCCGAGGACTGGTTTGTCATGATAGTTCTAAAGGATGCATACTTCCATGTCTCCGTCCTTCTACAGCATAGGAAGTTCCTCAGGTTTGCTTTCAGGGGCAAAGTATACCTATATTAGGTTCTTCCATTTGGTCTAGCACCCCACACGTTCATGGAATGCGTAGATGCAGCTCTGGCCTTGCTCAGGCTGCAGGGCATACGCATTCTGAACTGATAAGATGACTGGCTAATATTAGCGCAGTCGGAACAGATGGTCAGTTCAACATTGAGATGTTGTTCTTGCTCATAAAAAAAAAAAATTGGGGTTGTGGCTGAACGTCAAGAAGAGTGTGCTTTCTCCATTACAGAGAACCACCTTCCTGGGCATGGTATGGATTCAGTGACACTGCGGGCCATTCTGTCGCCCACTCGTATTGCTGCAATCTTTTCAGTCACACAGGAGATATAACTAGGCCAGTCACTCACTGTAAAACAGTTTTCTAAAACTGTTGGGTCTGATGACAGCTGTGTCCAATGGTGTTACCTTTTGGCCTGCTGTTCATGAGACCCTTACAGTGGTGGTTCAGGACCAAGGGTTTTCCCTGAGGGGGAATCCGCTTCCTATGATCAAGATCATGCAGCGGTGTCTCCGCGCCTTGGTTATATGGAAATAAAGTTGGTTCCTGTCCCAGGGCCCTGTGTTAGGAGCTTAATATCATTGAGTCACTCTCATGGTAGATGTTTCTCTCACAGGCTGGGGAGTGGTAATGGAAGGCCGCTCAGCTCAAGGGCTGTTGAGGAGTCATCATCTTTCGTGGCACTTAACTGCCTGGAGATGATGGCGGGCTTCAATGCGTTGAAGTTCTTTCTCCCAGACCTGAGAGGTCATCGAGCTGTCTGGACAGACAATTCATCGATGGTCTCTTATATAAATCAACAGGGGGGTTTGCGTTTGCGCCCACTATCTGGCGCACCAGATCCTCCTGTGGTCCCTGGGGAAGATGCTCTCCTCGAGAACAATCTTATCTTATTTCAGGGACCTGGAATATAGGAGCAGACATCCTGTCGAGACAGGGGCTGAGGCTAGGGGAATGGAGAGTTCACCCCAAAGTGAAGCTCATATGGGAGATTTATAGCCATGTGGAGGTGGATCTTTCGCGTCTCAGGATACAACGCACTGTCCACTGTGGTTAGCCCTTATGCATCCAGTTCCTCTTGGACTGGATGCCAGGGTACAGACATGGCCGAGGCTATGTCTGTACATCTTTCCCCCAATTGTTCTGCTCCCAGGAGTTCTGGACAAAATTCGCCAGGAAGGGATAAGTCTACTGCTAGTAGCGCCTTACTGGCCAAGTCGGATATGGTTCTTGGACCCCGTGTCTCTCCTCGACGGCTCTCCCTTGGAGATTCCGATCAGGAGAGACCTATCTCAGGTGACGGGCTTGATTTTTGGAGGAGTTGGCCTTTGTGTTGGAAGGCTGTCTGCAGCTCTATTTGAGCCGCGTGTCTCTGTCTCAGAAAATTTCTGAAGTTTTTACTGTGTTCCTCCTGCCATTTCTTCCCTATAGAGTAGGAGAACTTCAGGCCCTATCTGTATTCCCTACGTGCCTTTAGTGTGCACCGGGGATGGTCAAAGTGTTCCTTTACCCTACTGGGTTATATACCTAAGGTTCTGACCAATATGCCACGGCCTATAGTGCTGCAAGCTTTCTGTCCTCTGTTCTCAGATCCAGACCAGGAAAAGTTGAATCTTGTGTGTCCAGTGTGAGCACTGGACACCAAATTTCCATTCGGCTGCCCTGTGGAGAATGTCAGATCGACTGTTTGTTTGTTTGGACTTCGCAATTAGGGGTCTCCCTGCGTCCATACAAATGGTTAGCAAGTGGGTAGTTGAGACTATTTCACTTGCGTATGAGGTCTCTGGTCAGCAGTATCCACTGTCTGTCAGAGCTCCTTCTACTAGGAGTATGGCGGCCTCCAAGGCCTTGATGTTGGGGGTTTTCCTCAAGGAGATCTGTGATGCGGCGGGCTGATTCTCGCCACTCACGTTTGTGAGATTATCTCGGCCTGGATGCAGCTCCAGGCTCATCAGTGCTCTTGTCTTAGTGTGCCACAGTTTCACACGGACAGGCATTTTGGAATTATGGCGTTTTGGGATATCGTTCCCGTAGCACCCCCTTCAGGACGCAGTGCGAGTTCCCTCGAAAGGGAACGTCTCAGGTTATGACTATAACCATAGTTCCCTGAGAGAGGGAACGAGACACTGCGTCGCGTTGCCATACTCCCTGCATCCCTGTGATCGATTTGCTTCGGCAGTTTAAGCTGAAGCCGGTCTTTCCGGATGTGTATTTATACTTTCCTGGTCGTGACGTCACCCGCCGGTGACATTCACTCTCGCCATTGGACTAGTTGACACACGTGCATCAGACGCTTTCACGCTGAGGGCGTTCCCATAGCGCCCCCTTCGGGACGCAGTGTCTCGTTCCCTCTCTCAGGGAACTATGGTTATAGTCATAACCTGAGACGTTTTGTCACATTCCTCAGAGGCTAAGTACCCTCCAAGTCAGGACTTGGCCTTCTGATGTTTCTTTTCAAATCAGATTGTCATTTATCTTGATTTATGATGTAATTTAATTATTGTCATTAAGAACATTAATGATATCTGCAATATGTTTATATTAGTTTACCCTAAGTGGATGGTCCCTGCTCTTATTCATGCTAGGCTGCATGGATGGGCAGAGAGTTCTTGCCCTGAACAGAACCATACCACTAATCCAAACTATATGCTAATTGTTAATCATCTCTGACGATAGTTGTCCTGACAGAATTTTGAGGAACTGTGTAAAAGCAAGAGCCAATTATTTCATCCTCTACAAATTACAAAATAAACATGAATGAACATCAGAACTTGTGTTAAATTTAACCCTTTACAGGTGCTGGTCATATAATTAGAATATCATCAAAAAGTTGATTTATTTTACTAATTCCATTCAAAAAGTTAAACTTGTATATTATATTCATTCATTACATACAGAATGATATATTTCAAATGTTGATTTCTTTTAATTTTGATGATTATAACTGACAACTAAGGAAAATCCCAAATTCAGTATCTCAGAAAATTAGAATATTGTAAAAAGGTTCAATATTGAAGACACCTGGTGCCACACTCTAATCAGCTAATTAACTCAAAACACCTGCAAAGGCCTTTAAATGGTCTCTCAGTCTGGTTCTGGAGGCTACACAATCATGGGGAAGACTGCTGACTTGACAGTTGTCCAAGAGACGACCATTGACACCTTGCACAAGGAGGGCAAGACACAAAAGGTCATTGCAAAAGAGTCTGGCTGTTCACAGAGCTCCGTGTCCAAGCACATTAATAGAGAGGCAAAGCGAAGGAAAAGATGTGGTAGAAAAAAGTGTACAAGCAATAGGGATAACCGCACCCTGGAGAGGATTGTGAAACAAAACCCATTCAAAAATGAGGGGGAGATTCACAAAGAGTGGACTGCAGCTGGAGTCAGTGCTTCAAGAACCACCACGCACAGACGTATGCAAGACATGGGTTTCTGCTGTCGCATTCCTTGTGTCAAGCCACTCTTGAACAACAGACAGCGTCAGAAGCGTCTCGCCTGGTCTAAAGACAAAAAGGACTAGACTGCTGCTGAGTGGTCCAAAGTTATGTTCTCTGATGAAAGTACATTTTGCATTTCCTTTGGAAATCAGGGTCCCAGAGTCTGGAGGAAGAGAGGAGAGGCACACAATCCACGTTGCTTGAGGTCCAGTGTAAAGTTTCCACAGTCAGTGATGGTTTGGGGTGCCATGTCATCTGCTGGTGTTGGTCCACTGTGTTTTCTGAGGTCCAAGGTCAACGCAGCCGTATACCAGGAAGTTTTAGAGCACTTCATGCTTCCTGCTGCTGACCAACTTTATGGAGATGCAGATTTCATTTTCCAACAGTACTTGGCACCTGCACACAGTGCCAAAGCTACCAGTACCTGGTTTAAGGACCATGGTATCCCTGTTCTTAATTGGCCAGCAAACTCGCCTGAACTTAACCCCATAGAAAATCTATGGGGTATTGTGAAGAGGAAGATGCGATATGCCAGACCCAACAATGCAGAAGAGCTGAAGGCCACTATCAGAGCAACCTGGGCTCTCATAACACCTGAGCAGTGCCACAGACTGATCGACTCCATGCCACGCCGCATTGCTGCAGTAATTCAGGCAAAAGGAGCCCCAACTAAGTATTGAGTGCTGTACATGCTCATACTTTTCATGTTCATACTTTTCAGTTGGCCACGATTTCTAAAAATCCTTTCTTTGTATTGGTCTTAAGTAATATTCTAATTTTCTGAGATACTG
The DNA here is from genome assembly GCF_018812025.1 of Megalobrama amblycephala. Taxonomy (NCBI): domain Eukaryota; kingdom Metazoa; phylum Chordata; class Actinopteri; order Cypriniformes; family Xenocyprididae; genus Megalobrama; species Megalobrama amblycephala. Next base: position 32,735,685 of record NC_063044.1, on the reverse strand, counting down.
AATTTGGGATTTTCCTTAGTTGTCAGTTATAATCATCAAAATTAAAAGAAATAAACATTTGAAATATATCAGTCTGTGTGTAATGAATGAATATAATATACGAAGTTTCACTTTTTGAATGGAATTAGTGAAATAAATCAACTTTTTGATGATATTCTAATTGTATGACCAGCACCTGTACATCAATCCACCCCTAGACCTAAGCAGTATGCTGAACAACAGCATTGTTCGCAACATCACCACAACTTACACTCTTAATGTTAGTTCATACTCTGTGCCTAAGCCCTTCCAAAGCAGGATTTAAGGATTAAGCATGGTTCTCCTGGTTCACCCTACGAGATGAGGGCTTCAAGAATGCGGACCTCAAAAAGTAGCACCACCGGCCTCATTATGTTCCCACGGCTCTCGGCTTTAATTAAAACTTGAATTGTGAACATGTTGATTAATATTAAATTACAGAACTGGTGTCATCTGAATCAGCAGAAAATATTGACTAGAAATAAAATGTCTGACAAGACAGGGAGCCAAATTCCCTAGTTTACTTTCTCCAAAAATAAAAGTGTTTTACAAATGCCAATTTATTTTTAAAATGTTTCAAAACAAGGGTTTAATTAATTGTTTAAAACAGATACTGGTAGTGTCTAAAATAGATTACCTGACTGCATTACTTAGCCTAAAAAATGTGAGACATTTTTTTTTTTTTTTTTTTTTTTTTAGATTTAATAAGATTTAATGAATTGCTGTATCAGATGAAAGCCCATGTGTACATTTGATAATTGACTGGTTATTGAATATTGAATTAAAATGTTAGAATAGCATGAAGAAAAACATGTGAAACATCAAGAAACCAAATCTGTGTTCTTACCACTTTCACATTCACTGTTTTTCAAAATGTCACTCTTTCCTATTGCTGTGTTGAACATCTCTCCAATGTAGCACTGCTGTTTATTCTTATTAAACAGACGCTCAATCTTGTCCATCAGGTCTCTCATCTCTGTTTGGTTGTTCATCATCTTGTTGCAGGTGTGATATCTTCCTCCACATTTCTCCACCAGCTGCTCCAGAACAGAGTTGCTCTTTAGATCATCTTTTATTCTGTCACACTCTTCTTCTCTCTCGTAGGTGAAGAGAATAATCAGAAACTGAAGAACTTTGTCTCCAAACACTCTCTGAAGCCATTCAAGACCAATCTTATCATCATCTGTAAACTGGCCCAGTCGCACAACAAAGATGAAGGCGTGGATTTCATTGTCATTCATTAATTGACCAATACGATGATTCTCATGTTCATCCTCATGAAAGCTGATCATGTTGATCACAGAGACGTGATGTTCTGATATCTTCCGTTGTAAAGGAACAATCCTGGATATTTCTGCATTTTCCATATGTTTTTCTCCTAGTAGAATGTTTTCATGCCCAGTCTCGATGGCCGTAGGATTTCCAGTTAATGCAATGGATAAATTGGGAAGTATGATGTCTAGAAAAAACATTAAAGAACTGTTGTTGAACAGATTAAATAACTTATTCATCATAACAAGCCTTATTATAAGCAAAATTGTTGTTTTATTACCCAGGCTGTTATCAGATGAATCAGAGTCACGTAGTTCAGGTGCTTCACTCATTTCTGCATGACCATCTTTGCTCCCTTCTTTTCTAGACTGTTCATTGTCCTTAAAAAAAGATTAATTATCATCATCTGATTGGATCATTGAATTTTGTATATGGATCTGTAGAGTTTCTCTTGGAATCTTATTTTATAGACAAATCTCTGTATATTTAGCTTGTACTTGCCATCAGTGATCTGTGTCTGTGCTGATCTCTCCTTCTATGGCAGGAAGATGGTCTGTCTCTGCAGAAGTGTCAATGGCATCATCTAGATTTGGACTGGTTATTATATCACTGGAGACTAAAATAAACAATGAACAAATCAAGTCTTACATAATATATTTTTTTTTCTAGTATTTAGATGCACCATTGGTCAAGGTTTGTACAGTAGCACTTATGACAGTAAAACGAATACCACCACATCAATTAAAACTATTAATTAACTTTGAAACATTTGTAAGAGAAGATCTCAAACAACCTTTCCCAAAATGTTTAAAAAAACAAAGATATTCTTTCAGATGTTTCTTGTTAGAATAAAACACCAAACGGCACCTATTATTACTGTAAGAACAGGACTCGTTACAAAGCTCTTTTTCATACAAAAAGTTTGATTTAACTACGTTGAAATATTCATGAAAACTATTCAAGTTTTCTTCAGTTACAAAAAGCAAGGAAGTGTGACATGCACTTTGCATGATCATAAAAATGTATTACCCCACTAAAAAGCATGGTGAATATAATTAAAGAAAATAAATATAATTTATAATAGTTTGCTGTTTCCATAAACAGTAAAAAAAAAAAAAAAAAAACCTATATATTAGTAAATAATAGGGGAAAAAAATTACTAACCAAATATAAAATGCTAGTCATTATTGAAAGTGTACAGCAAGGTACAACAGTGCAGAATTTTTTATTACCTCAATAAAATTTGTTCTACATGCTATCTTAATGGACTTTGCCTGTTTTATCATAGGAGCCATTCAAACTAAATATGTAAGGGCCGCCCTGAATATCATGATTGAATATAACTGTTGCAGTATAGGTGTCTCAGTGACTAAAAGTACATTATATGGGATTAGAAATATTTAAAATGTAATTATATTATTAAAATATTCTGAAATCTGCTTTTCTGATATATCAGAAATGGGATTTTCTATCTCAAGACATGTTAACGTCATGTTTTCTCTTTAGTCTTCAACTGATCGACTGTGATTCTGTAGATCTCTATTCATTTTTTTTTTTTTTTGTCCCATTTTCACACAAAAACTACATCACTAAGAGACTGTAGTCTCTTATTTTTATGTTCTGTTAAAGTTAAATTGTTGATTACACAACTTATTAGATAATCATTTGAGAAATCTGAAAAATAGAACACAACAAAACCAAATTGTTAATATTCATTCCCTAGAGGAAAAAGCTCTTTCCAGATTCTGAAATATTTAGGCTTAACATTTCCAATGTCTGATACTGGTAATGCTTAATAAACATGCACATTTGTAAATACACAGAAATATGTTGCAAATCAGGTACAAGGCAACTAAAAAAGTAATAAACTCATAATCCATTGCTAATGCAAAGTGTAAATCAATTTCATAAAACAAAACAAAAAGAGACTCATAATAGTAAGAAATATGATACAACCTTCATGATGATTTCTCCCATCGCTCAGTTAAAAGAAAAGAGAAAGACATCAGTGTGTAGATGTCAGATCATATAAGAATCATATTTATGTGATTAATGTTTAACTTGGGTCAAAGTTTTACTTGAGTAAAAAAGCTGCCACTGGGGCGGTACCCTTTCAAAAGGTACACCTTTGTACTTGAGTGCATATTTACCTCAAAGAAGTACATATTGCTACCAAAAGCGTACATATTAGTTCCTAAATGGTACATTCTATCACAAGGTGGTAGTAAGTATGAATGCAGTAGTAATAGGTTTTATTAAACAAAGGATGCAGAATAGAACATCCATCTAAAGGCAACAATAACAGACACTAAAAAAGGGGGCTTAAATACAGTGAACTGAGGAACTAACTAGACAACTTTTGTTTGACAGTCATGAACGCGCATTTAAAATTATTCTTGTTGGTTATTGGCTGGAGCATGTTTATTATGATTCATGGTCCAGGCTGCACCAGTTTGTTTTTGTTGCCGTTTTCAGAGCTTGTGGCTCTATACAGAGACCGCGGTTTTTTTTACAGTGTGTTCAGGGGACAGGCAGCTAGCGGTTAGTGAGTAGATGTTTGCTGTATGTGACAAAAAAATGTTTTGGCCTAAAAACACGTGACATCACTTAGAGCACCTTTAACAAAACAAGAAAACCAACCTAGAACACAACAGATCAAAACACAAACCGTGACACATACAGTACTACAACCCAGGGACGTGCACAGACATTTTGGGGGGCAGGGGCTCAAGTGGAAAAAAGGGCACTTATAATTATATATTTAATAAAATAAGTACCCTTAAATATATTAAGACAACTCTGAATTCCTTACCAATTTATTTTAATTCCCTCACACTCACGTAATTGTTTTATTCTTAATTTCTACAAAATAATCAGTTCACACAGAGACCATGTTCTTCTTTAGTATTGGTTTATCACAAGAGCAAAGGAAATTATGCCACAATGTGCATGTTTTCTACTGCTATTTTCAAGTAGCTATATATTTAGAATAAATGACTGCACCAAGGAGAGGGCATAGTTTCACTAATAATTTGTTTATTTTGCACAAATCAATAAATAATTTAATTCTTTTGGTGTTATTGGAATACTTCTTTCATGAAGTGGACAATTTTAAGATTTTGGTCCATTTTTGCTTCAATTCCTTTCACTCTAATGGAAAGAAAACCTAACCCTAACCCTACACATTTAGATGGTGTTTGTTTTAAGCCTACTACCCTCCGTCTGTGTGCATCTGTAGATTTCTTCTAAATTAACCAAAACAAGCTAATCTGCATATTTAAACACACCAAGAGTTTTTTCCCCTGAGATGTTATAAATACATTATATATTATAACTAATGCCTGCAGAAGCGCCAAAAGCCTGCTGATTTTTGTTGTTACACAACACAGCACGATCAAATCCACGATCAAAGCCAACCACCATAAATTAAAATATATATTATTAGTTAAATAATAATATTTGGCCACTTTTTTTCTTTTGATAGAAATTCTACAGCCACTTTTATCGATGTATTCTCCTGTGTAAGCATAGATTTAGGAATAACATTATGTAATGCTGTATTATGATTTTTAAATAGTTTTAATAAATTGTGCATCCTTAGAAAACTGTCTAATAATGCGCTTCATGGATGCTCCTCTTCTGGTATTGACAGCCCTACAGATATCTTTACCATGGTTCAAAACGCAATGCATAGCACATTAAAATAATTGAAATTATAATATGACATAAATTACATTAGTATCAAATCAGGCAGATGTGTTGCTATTAATGCTGTGTTAAACGTATAAATAAACTCACCCTTAAATAGTTTTAAAATAGTTTCTCAAATTTCACATGTCTGTGAACATACATAGGCTACCTGAAAGGAATGCACGGGATGGATCCATCTAGGGCTTTTTTTTTTCGCATCTCATCGCCAAACAGCCAGCAGCAAACGCGAGATGTGCGGGAATGAATGGCGTGTCGCAGAGGGAGGGCAACTGAACTCGACAAAGCCAACCTGATATATAGTATTTATTATTATTATTATTATTATTATTTTATTCAGTAAATATATTTTTGACAGGGAAGCTGTGCGCAAACAGGAATATTTATTCATTTATTAAAATAAAAAAAAGCACCCCAGAAAAAAAGGGCACTTTCTCTTGAGGAAGAAAAAGGGCAGGGGGCTTAAGCCCCCTTTTATGTCTATGTGTGCAGGAGCCTGTTAAAGACGCAGTCTGCGCAGCTGCACGCGTTTTTCCCCCCCCAATACAGACGCCATTTTCACCATTTTTTTCAAAACCCAAGATGTCATTTTGAAAAGCAGGGGTGAATGCTGTCTAGCAAAACTTGTTCACCAGAACTGAATATTTACATTTAATTATTATAATGACTCTTTAAAATGTGCTCAGACTTGACTAATAAACGATTCCCATACGTTTTGATAAATGGTACTGCAGAAATGTCAATAAACACACTCTATGCAGTATCAGTAAACGTGTCTCGCGCGTTCTTGTCAATGTTGCCAGAGAAACGCGGAAGTCATGGAATTCTAACCTGCTCTCATCTTAAACGTCTTTTTCCCGCTATTGTTGTGTTCTAAAAGTTATGGTCTAAAAATGACTGTTACCTAATTTTAAAATAGAAATAAGTAATAGAAATTACAAAACTGCAAAGCCTTTAATCCTTTATTTGCTTATCACGACGCAGATATACTCTATGTAATATTATTTAGATAATGTTTGTCTCAGTATTTGATTTGCTATGATTTTCATGGTTGTCTCTCATCTCAAAATTTTGCATTAAAGAAAGGTTATCCCTCTTATTATCTTTGGGGTCTATTTGACACCACGCAATGTTTAACGCCTCTAAAAATATGGTTTACATTTTTTTTTTTTTGGCTTCATATTTGATGACTTTTAATGGGGACAACTAGGTAAACATAAATTTGTCACAATGACATATTTTCAGTGTCCTGTACACAGTCCTATACACATCGGTGATCCTTGGGATCAATTTGACCCCAGGCTCATTTATCTGTATAAAACATATTAGAAATATAAAAATTTTACACATATTTGTTTTGGAAAACAGTGAGGTCATTATAAAATGCAATTTTATAATCTACAATCAACTTTCATCTGCTTTAGGGCTCTAATCTATTACAACCATACCTGAAGTATTGCGAGAAACACTGTCATCACTGTCTTAATTCTCACAAAAACATAGATGAGGAGAATCCTAATTTTGAGACATCCTGCTCAAAATGAAATTCTTAGTGTTTTCTCTTCTGTTGTCTCTCAACCACAAGGAGGTACATTACCTTTCAAAAAAGGCAATTTATAATGGTCCCGCCCCCCACTTGAATGATAGGGTAAAGTAGCAGTGGGTTGTAGTCGCAGAAACCCTCATTAGATGAACTATTTGTTAAAAGTTTGCTGCTTCAGTTGTGGTGTTGACCAGATGCATTTTACATACAGTATTTACAGTACATACAGTAAATGCTTCATTGGCAAAAAAA
>NC_063044.1:32615900-32727972 GCF_018812025.1 Megalobrama amblycephala | reverse complement strand
ATTTTTCCCATAGACTTTTGGAAAATCGCAGAAAATAAGCTCTGTTTTTAACAAAGGGTTATGACACTTACGTGTTTTGTCTATCAAGATAATCTTTACAAGTGAACACAACATTTATAGATTTTGAAGCCCAAATAAAGTCGTCAGATATAAAAAGCTAACAGTAGGCTATAAATGGACTACAGCACACCATGGTCGCGGATCAATGTCACCACCACCAAACTTCCTCAAACTGTATTTAAAAAACAACTTTATTTACAAACATGCTCGCTGATTATGATATGCGCTGTGTATGAATAGTTATCCGCTGTGCGCTGTGTATGAATACTTATGCTGTCCAAATGTCCCGTTTTTAATGATGACGTCTTATATGTGTTTTATGTCATAGATCAAAACGTGAAAGTATTTAGCAAAAACCCATTCAAAAAACCCAAAGACTTCACAACGTTGGAACCGGAAGTCCTAAAATGCTAACTCGCTTCCGGGTTTTGTCTACAAAAATGTGTCATCCCTGAGGCACTCTATTACATGCTTAAAAATAGGCAAGGGAACAACTCTTTTGATATATTTATAGACATAAAACTAATTGTTGTATAGCTCAACATGTTTAGTATTATTATTTAAATCAAATTTTCTTGATGTTTTGTGAGTACCACGCTTTACCATGCCTCAGAGAAAAACACTATTTTGTGAAGTAGCTAACATAGCATAATCAGATGCAGCTTTATTTTTAGTAACAGTAATACAGCATTTTCTCCATCATACAATACGTTTTAAAATAAATTCCATGCCATTTATCAACACAAGCCATCCAGCAATATGATATTGTAAAATCGATCTATCTTACTGCAGTGTGTAACAGTGTCTCACAGCAGCTGCCGAGCGAACGCACAGAGTAACGTTATAACATTTTCAACACACTCAAATGTATCTAATATGATAAACAGAGCTGTGTTACCTCATACTCATGACTGGAAAAGTGGAAGCGGTGCCGGCAACTGTGTCATAATAAAAGTCCCGGTGCACGTGAGGTGTGTGTTGTGCAATCGCTCCAGCTCCTCGTTCAGCTCCACAACACTCGCTCCTGCTCTGCTTCATACTACAGTAATGTTAATAATCACATTTATGAACATGATTTCTACCCGACTCCAATCCCTATTCTTTTGCACCGTCCGTTGAGATGGAGACCACATGTCCCAAGATTCCGCGCTCAAACTTGGCGTCATCAAGCTACGCCTTTGTTTTGAATAGGCTTCTAGTGACCTCTAGTGGACAGAAATCCTACATACTGCACCTTTAAGTTTGAGAAGTTTGACATAAATTCTCAGTTTTGCTCAACCAATATGCTAACAACTCACAAAAATTAGCTTATTGAAATAACCTGTTGTCCCAGGTTTAACTTACAATCCAATAATCTGGCATTGCATGTAAACCGTGTTTACAAGACTTTATTTAAAAAAAAAAAGAAAACAATAACTCACAATAATCCATACAAGCACTATTATTGACTATTTTGACTACTGGTGGAAAATGTAATGTTGTAATTTTAGATATTTGCCTCAATGCATAACAAGCAAAGTTTGGAGAGGACACGAAAATATGACTTAAATGTAAATACCTAAACTTTAATTCAGATTCTGCTTCTTTTTTTACATTCAAACTCAAATAGCATAACAGCATATTGTTTGCTACAGTACCTCAAATCAAATTCTATTCAAATTCTCTGATTAATATGGTGAACACCTGGTTTTTGCTCAGTTGCAGGACAGACAGACAATGCGGGGCACATGTGAGAGATGAATTTACTACTATTATACTATGTAATATTCAGTGTATTGCTGTTTGACAAAAGCATATTGAAAGTCAGCTAGAATGGCATGAACCAAACTAGAAGTACCAAGCGAAAGCTAGATTTGACCTAAACCGGAGGTCTTCAACCCTGCTCCTGGAGGCCCACTGTCCTGCAGAGTTTTACTCCAACCCTAATCAAACATACCTGAACCAGATAATCAAGCTTTTCAGGATTGCTTGAAAATCAGCGCAGGGCTGAAGACCTCTGGCCTAAACATCATTGCTATTTAAGACTTTGTGTGTAACATAGCTCTAAGTGAATGAAAACATCCTGCAATTTTTTCAGGAATCATTTATGAATCATTGAGAACTGAAGTGAAATTAAATGTATGTAATGAGAAAACAAACATATTTTTTGACCTTGCATGCATGTAAACCTGTTGTAGGAGACTCCCAAAACAATATTAGGAACCTTAAAAAAGACATAATGGGGCATTTTAAGGGAGTTATTGGCAAAATTTCTCCTGTAGTAAGTCAGTCTGGTCACTAGTAACAAACTACAATCATTAGAATATGAGAAAAATCCTTTTGATGAATTACAGTAATTTTTTCTGAAAGTAATTATTTACTGTAAATACATGGAGGGAGGTATTGGAAAAATGTCCCCTGTTGAATTTGAAAATGTCAAAAATCATTTTAGTTTGTAAATAATGCAGTTCATGGAATTGGTAGACGTTCCTTTAGGCATCGTGTGCCATGGTAGTGTTATCTTTGTTGGTAACACAGCTATTACATCACCCGAAAGAAAATATAAACTGTTGCATTTGTTCTCACAAGTGACAAAATGATTCAGCACTATCAACTTCAACTTTATAAAAAATATTTGTTATAAAAGTGAAAGTGACATGACATGTAGCCAAGTGTGGTGTCCCATACTCAGAATTTGTGCCCTGCATTTCACCCATCCAAGTGCACACACACCCGGAGCAGTGGGCGGACAATTTTTGCTGTGGTGCCCGGGGAACAGTTGTGTTCAGTGCCTTGCTCAAGGGTCTCTCCTCAGTCGTGGTATTGACAATACCACAACAATTCCTGCCGGTACCAAGACTCGAACCCACAACCTTTGGGTTACAAGTCCGACTTTCTAACCATTTGCCTCCATACATTGAGACATTAAAGGATTAGTCCACTTTCAAAAAAAAAAAAAAATAAATAAATAAAATAAAAAAATTTCCAGATAATTTACTCACCCCCATGTCTTGTGAGGCAATCATGTGTTTATAAAGCATATACATTTTTTTTTTTTAGAAAATGACCAATCTAGATAAGACTCTTATTCCTTGTCTGGTATCGTTTAAAGTCCTTTGAAGCTGCACTGAAACTGTAATTTTGACCTTCAACTGTTTGGAGGCCATTGAAGTCCACTATATGGAGAAAAATCCTGGAATGTTTTCATCAAAAACCTTAATTTCTTTTCGACTGAAGAAAGAAAGACATGAACATCTTGGATGACATGGGGGTGAGTAAATTATCAGGAAATTTTAATTTGAAAGTGAACTAATCCTTTAATCTGCATAGATTTGATTAAAAACTGGAGAGAGAAAAAAAAACAGACTGAGATTCATAGACTTCAACTTAAAGACATGGATTCACAATCACAAGCAAAACTGTTTTTAATACACTATTACAATTGCAAATATTTTAACAAGTCTATTAACAAGTCCATTTGTATACATTTCATGTACATTAATAATTCGGAGAGAGTATGTGATATTATGATGTAAGAGTAAATCAGACCTGCTTGATCACAGCAATCAGGGATTGCTTCCTTCCGCCAGGGCAAACACTTCCTCCCGTGGCCCAGACTCATTTGTTGTTAGATTTCTTATATATTGTATATGATTGAATGAACTCAGTATTACAACTCAGGTGTGCTGTTTAATAGAGAGAGAATTGACGTTGTTTAATATCCTTTGATTTTATGTTTTACGTTGCCTATGTTTGCTAACCTCTTATGTTCTTTTTGCTTTAAGGGAATGTAGGGGGAGGGTGCCATTTTTGTTTTGTACTTCTCTCTTTTTCTCTTGGTTATGGCCAGGTAGGGAGAGAGGGAAGATTTATGTATTTTATTTGTGGATTATATTTGTCTAGGTAAGTTAGAAAAATTATTAGGTTAGTTAGTTTGGGTTTTGTTTGTTATGTTGGCCTAGCCCTCCCCTGAAGTTTTGCTCCCAATACCTTTGTTAATATTTTGAGATCCTTTCAATTAAAAGACCCTAATTTGAATTGGTGTTTGTGTTGATTCTGGGACGGGAGGTCGGATTGCCCTGGTTCTCTCTCCAAGATTTTCTTTCTTTAGTTATTTTTTTTCTTAGTTTGTTACTGGCTCCCCAGCCCTAGATGAGTAGTTATGTAACAATCAGAAATGGAAATGATTGTTAAAATTTTATTTCGAGTTAAAAATGACAAAGAAAGTGTGGCATTTAGACATGACTACTTTATTATTATCTCATATTGTGCACTGTAGGATGCCTTGTCCCTGTGACAGCATGCATTTTAATTTGTTAATATTATTGATGTATGTTAAAAGCATTTTACCTTGTTAATTTTCTGGACTATTTATCTTAGTACTATATATGCTATATATGTTTACTATATATGTTTTATAATATTGCAATGCAGGAAATGACTGTAAATGTTTCTGTGGTCTTTCACCAGTAGGTGGCAAATCAATATCTTTTATGTTATTAAGGAGTCACTGAGTTGACTCAACTGACTCATTCACACACTTATAAGATTAATTTATGATTCCACTACTATACTACTAATAAATTATATATTTATCATTATCCTTAGACTAACTGAAATGAATTATTAAATGTAAAATGCCTGAAAATCACAGAGTCTTTTTTCTCAGCGCATATGAAAAAAAAAAAAATGCTTCTTACTAATATTTAACACACTTACTTGTGGCTCTACTATTGAAACTGTATTTTAACTTTTACAGATCAGCCCTGTTTACTTTCATTGTAAAAGTGCCTTATTGTAACCCTTATTGTTTTTTGTTGTTGTTGTTGTTGTTTTTTTTGGCAATGGGGGGCAAGACATTTTTTTGTGGTAATCAACATTATGCCACAAGTGTTGGCAACTGAACCTAACATGTATTTATCCCAGAATATTCCTTCATTTGACCAGTGCATTCACTCTGATATGTCATGTGATTGCAAGGAACACAGATGGTTTACACATGTCTATATTTAGACCAGTAGACAAATATCATTTGCTATTTTGAACTCTGGAGATTGAAAGATGGCATAGACAGAGAGACAACAACACTCAGGTTTGGCTTTATTACTTTTCATTTATTTATTTAATAATTTATTTCAATCATTCAGTGTCTTAATATATTTTAATAATTACTTTTTTTGCCATATATGCCAGGGAAAGGGAATTAATAATTTAGAAGGTGTATATACATTTTAATAACTTATTTCGAACTTATATTGAGTGTTTTAGAAAACAGTAATTTCATAATAATAGTCCATTTACAAGACATATTTTGCAGTTGTCTTAAAGTGACATTGCTTTTTACAAATAAATTATGGACGTATTGTCAACATTTATATGCAGCATGATTGTTTTTTTTGTTTTTTTCAGCTACAAAATGTAAAATATTTATGAATCATTAATATTATAACGATATCTATTGCCATTTTAAAGACAAATGTAAATCTCCTAAATGTAAATGTAAAAAACCTAAACATACCCATTTTATACAGAATATTAAAAGAATAAAACATAATGAACAGAAATGTATAGAAAAATGACAATTCTAGTAACAGTATCATTAAAAGGGTATTTTGAGCCATTAATCCTACTCCTGACCCTAAACTTATACACATCCATTCCTTAAAGCAGTGTTTCTCAACTCCAGTCCTCGGGACCCACTGCTCTGCACATTTTGTATGTATCCCTTATTTAACACACCTGATTTAGATCATCAGCTCGTTAGGAGAGACTGCATGAACTGAACTGAGTGTGTCAGATAAGAGAGACATACAAAATGTGCAGAGCAGTGGGTCCCGAGGACTGGAGTTGAGAACCACTGCCTTAAAGGGTTAGTTTACCCAAAGATTTTGTTAATTTCTCACCCTCATGTTGTTCCACACCCGTAAGACCTTCGTTCATCACAAATTAAGATATTTTTGATAAAATCCGATGGCTCAGTGAGGCCTGCATTGACAGCAAGATAATTAACACTTTCAGATGCCCAGAACGCTACTAAAAACATATTTAAAACAGTTCATGTGACTACAGTGGTTCAACCTTAATGTTATGAAGCAACAAGAATACTTTTTATATGCCAAAAAAAACAAATAAAGACTTTATTCAACAATATATAGTGATGGGTTTGGATACAGTCAGTTTGATACAGACTCCGAACCACTGATTCGAAACAAAAGATTCGTAAAGCTTCATGAAACAGTTGAATAAATTGTTGAATAAAGTCGTTCATCACGTTCATCATGTTTTCAGGCCATTTCGAGTTTGATTTTGACATGAAATAAAGAGTTAATATCTAAGTGACAGTTGTTTACTTACTTTTTAATTAGTCTTTTCATTAACACAATCACTGTCTTCATTCAGGCTGATTCGACGAGAATGAGCCAGAAAACAAGAGGCGGGAATTATCGCATGAACCAATCATGTCCAATCCTAACAGATCATATCCAATCATAGCACAGTTGAGGCATTGCCTCCTCTCACGTGACTTTCCTCCATTCATTCTCAATTACCCCCCCTAAACCCACTGCACGCTGTTTGACAGTGTTTCTTTAGAAAAACAAGTGACTTTTACACTTTTTAATGTCAAATTTTGTAACATTTGCGTTGTTTTATTTTTGTAATATTGATTATTTTGTCATCCAGTTTTTTGCCCCTGAATTTGACCATATATGGTTGTTGTACACACACACACACACACACACACTGTGGACACAACATTATGTCCAAAAACAATTGTTAAATTTGCATAATAAAAATATTATCATTAATTTTATTTATACTGCGCTTTTCCCAAACTCAAAGCGCTACACAGGATAAGAATACACAATAACAAAAATAAAGTTAACATAAATAACAGCAATACTCAATGACAATAGACAGCTTTAAAAAGATTCTTTAGAGACTTCATAAAACAGTCCAGTGATGGAGAATTTCTGATCACCAAAGAAAGAACATTCCATAACCGTGTGCTGACACAGAAAAAGCTTAATCTCCCCTAGACTTTAATTTAAATGAAGGCTGCTGAAGAGTACATGAACCAGGAAAACAGAGAGAGCGAGTCAAAATGAACACCAAGATTGCGCACTTGAGACGATGGAGACAATGAATCAAACTCAGTAAACAAATTGAGATTATTAAATTTATGCAAAGCCATTGACATACCAAAAAATAAATGTTTAGTTTTTGACTAATTGATTTTAAGAAAATTGTCTTGCATCCACGCTTCCAAATAAGTAGTAAGAGCTGTGATTGCTATGTTAGGATCAGCGTGTGTGCTGACATAAATCAGTGTATAATAAGCATAATTGTTATTTTTAATATTTTATAATTGTAAACCCCAGATCATAATTTTGAATGATGTCTCCAAGAGGCAACATATATTTGCTAAGCAAAATGGGCCCTAACACAGACCCCTGCGGGACACCTTGCTGAACTAATGTTGGTTCGGATTTATTTTCCCCCAGACATACATAATAATCAGTGAGATAGGATTTAAACCATTCAAACACAGCACCAGAGATGTCTAACCAACCACGCAATCTTTAATGAAGGATGGTATGACATACTGTGTCAAAAGCAGCACTGATGAGTCTAGGTCTGTTGGTGTATGTATATCCAGGCAGCATGGCCAAATTTAGACTGTAACAGCCATTTGGTGATACCATGTCTCACAGAGGGAGAAAGTCAAGTTTTCATTGCTGAATGACATCCTTAAGCAATGCTGCTTTCTTGTTCATTGAATGCACGTTTAATTGAACGAGTCTGTTTTCTGAGGTTACATTCTTGTCGCACTTCTTTGAAGACATCTGAGAATATAAAATGTAAAAATGTTTAAAATGTACTGAAACTCCAGATTATGAGCAAAGTACATTTATACCAGCAGGCGAAGCACCCATACAAGAGCCGTGAATATCTTGGCCGACGCAAAAGTTGAAATGAGCACAAAGTTCTTTGAGCAGTTGCAGCAATTGTGGCAGTAATAAGTCAGTTGTTCAGAAAAACACAGAGAAATCAAACAATGTTCTGTACAAATACTCTAGCCACATAAAAGACTTGAAGTTTAAAAAACAGTTTATCTTTATGTATTTTTCTTCAGGATGGTCAAGTAAACATGAGTGAAGCTCCTGAACCTGACTCTGATTCATCAATCAGTAACATGGGTAAGGGAACAACAATAGTAGTTATAATTAGACTCTTATGTTGTGGGGTCTTTATTATAGATCACATATTTCCCAATTTAACTATTTGATTCTCTGATGACTGACAATTTATTGAATGGTTCACCATCAGGATAACTATCCAACTCAACATGCAGTGAGAACTGAAGACATAAATTAAATAAAAAATACAAACAAATAAGAATATTGTCTTTTTAACTCCTCACAGAGTTAAATTCACTTTAACAGCAAAACTAGTCATTGTTCAGATATTACTCCTTTTACTCCACACAACAACAGAATCCACAATAATCACATATGAAACAAATGCAAAAACTTCATTGGCTGCTTATTTACCCTACTGAAGGAGAAATTAATCTTGCATCTTTTAATATCTTGTGTAACTCTTTAACTCAACATGTGGTACAGGGATTTTCTTTCACACTTTTTCTTTTCATAATAAAAGTCTCCACTTAAACAGCAGTTGCATAATTATATGTCGATTACACCATTGTTTTAACTGGAAACTCTTTGGCAGTCCAGTTTGTACATAAAAACATGTCTTTCATGAGAAAAAAACAAAACAAAAAACAATCAAATATTAAAAATGTAGAAATATCCATTGTTATAGAGGAATCTATCAGAAGAAAACATCATGTCTTGGTGATCAGCATGACTGACATGAAGCTGAACTTTACCTGGACTCTGTTAATCAAGTCATTGTTTGCATTTGCAATTCACTTTGATGCAGTCTAGAAATACATGGTTTTTTTTTTTTTTTGGTTTTTTTTTTTTTTTAAAGTGAGCCATATAAAAGAGCACCACTACAGGAATACACACCTGTCCTGGATGTTTGTGTTTATACGCATTTGATAGATAGGCTATACACATGATTATAGCAGGCTTTTTTAAAAAAAAAAGAACCTTATTTTTTCATTTCATATGTGATCGGTTGATTTAATTATTTTGAAAAAGGATTGTAAACACACATAGTATTATGAAAAGAGGCAAAACAAATCCTACCCACCTCATAACACAACTTTGTCACCATCTTTTTATAATAACTTAAAATAAACCCATGCATATTTTACCTAGGTAAGAATTAGCTGATATACCTGCATCTGACAGAATACAATAAAAAAGTGCAATAAAAATATTCCAATCAGCTGAAGAAACATTCTTGCAAGTAAATTTTTTATTGTGTTTTGAAAGATGAACCTACAATCAAAGTAACAAGGGAGTCCACTAGAAGAGAAACGGGAGAAAAACTAAGGGTAAGAGCTGAGTTATGTGCAGTCTTACTAGTGTTTGTATTTAATTAGTATTTGCTGCTTGATAGTTACATCCTCCAATTATTCCTGTAGTTTTCATGGTAAAATGTAAATTACAATCTGAATGGTCACATCCACTTATCCTATTTAAAATGCTATATAATTTGGTCCTCATTTTCTTTGCTTCTGCTACAGCTAACCAGGGCTGGGCGGTATGACCAAAAATCTATCACAGTATTTTTTTAATATTCTGGTAATCTGGGTTATGTGAAATGGTCCATGACAGTAAGACAATAGTCCATGGTGGAGTGCCCTCTGGTGGCTATCAAGGGCACTCCATCTGATGATCATGATACAAATGAATTTTACAATTTTATTTTTGGCAAACAAATTGCTCAACTGACAGCACAACAGAGGTTTACTATATTAAAAATTGTGTGATATTCTTAAAAAAATATTTTGTTAATACATTTTATTATTAATAATAATTAGGGATGTCCAGATCCGATCACGTGATTGGAAATCGGGCCTGATCACGTGGTTTCAGACTCGATCGGAATCGGACGTTACCTCCCGATCAGGACACGGATATATATGTATTAGGGGTGCAACGGTTCTCGGTAAAAAATCGAACCGTACGGTTCTCCACTTATGGTTCGGTACGCACTTGCATAGCGGCCCATCTCGAATGACGACGCATCTATTGGTTAATATGGTTTGTTTAAAATATCAACGTGGAAAACAGACAGACAGAGTTCAGATAATGTATGTTTCAGTCGATGGATGTGCAAAACGTTACAACAACAATAATCAAAAAGCGTGGACAAAACAGTCACTCTTTGTAAACTGTTCACTGCGAGTGCCGTATGCTCTAATGTCCAGTCATTTACGCCGTCATCACCCGGGCGTTGATAGCGCACGAGCGCAGGTGAGACCTGAACAGCACACGTTGCTATCTGTGTTTAAACTAAACTCATTTAAGCTTGCTGATTTAAACCTTCAAGAACAAGACGCGAAAGAGAACTCGCACGCGCTGTGAGAAGATTTGTGTGCGCTCATCCGAAGCGCGCACACGCTTATTTCAGTCAGCGCGCAAATACTGAGTTCACTTTCAAGTCTTGTGCTTCAGCGTCCACATTCATACAAAAATTATGTCAACATGCCCGTCTTAGCGAGTATCCTAGCAAACATAGTCGGTTATGTCTTAAAGGGATAGTTCACCCAAAAATGAAAATTTTATGTTTATCTGCTTACCCCCAGGGCATCCAATATGTAGGTGACTTTGTTTCTTCAGTAGAACACAAATGATGATTTTTAACTGCAACCGCTGCTGTCTGTCATTCAAATAATGGTAGTGAATGGGAACTTCATCTATAAGAGTAAATAAAGCTTCCTTAGACAAATCCAAATTAAACCCTGCGGCTCGTGACGACACATTGATGTCCTAAGACACGAAACAATCGGTTTATGCGAGAAACCGAACAGTATTTATATCATTTTTTACCTCTAATACACCACTATGTCCAACTCCGTTCAGCATCGGTTAGTGATGTCTGATCGCGCTCTGACAACGACAGTGATGTCTAGCACTCATTGAAGTATATGCGCGAGACATCACTGCCGCTGTCAGAGCGCGATCAGACATCACAATGTGTCGTCACGAGCCGCAGGGTTTAATTTGGATTTGTCTAAGCAAGCTTTATTTACTCTTATAGATGAAGTTCCCATCCACTCCCATTATTTGAATGACAGACGGCAGCGGTTGCAGTTAAAAATCATCATTTGTGTTCTACTGAAGAAACAAAGTCACCTACATCTTGGATGTGCTGGGGGTAAGCAGATAAACATCAAATTTTCATTTTTGGGTGAACTATCCCTTTAAGTGAACGTATATTAGTCGAGAAAGACAGCGCATGTGTAACAGTATATGTACTGGATCGTGCATGTCTTAAAGGGGAAAAAAAAACTATTCCTTCTGCCTGTTTTTAATGTTAAATCAAACAACAAATAACAAAGAAATCACTCACTGCTCTTGACTGAATAGTTTTTGTAACTTCAATAATGATTAATCATTATTTATTTTATACAGTAAAGATAATATGCAGTGATATTTTATATTTGATTACTATTTGATTACTGTTAGATACCTGAAAAACCTGAAAAGCACTGTTCCTGGATCTGTTTTTTCGCTCTTCTTTATTCTTTTTTATGTATTATAGAAGTATCGGATCGGTAGATACTCAAAATCAAATGACTCGGACTCGAGGGCAAAAAAACGTGATCGGGACATCCCTAATAATAATGATTTGTAGTGCAGGGTTGCTATGTGTATTTGACAATTGTTCATATCAAATGAAATAGTGGGAATCTTGTGAAGTGACTCTCAGATCAGCTCTAGACATGAAGTTCATGTGGAGTGACCTCGTGAGTATTTATATAGCAGTCATTTAATATTTACAGATACTAGTCCATATCGCAGTTTGATCATAGGGCCCACGTTGTATTTGCCCTCTTAAAGTGTGGGTTATTAATTGTTGTCTTAAAAAGTTATAACCATTAGTAAGAAGGATGTGCTGTTAATAGGGCTTCCCTCTCAGTACACTCTATATAGTGCTTTTTATGGCAGACAATGTCATATACTTTGTTGGCCACTGAATAGGTAATTGTTTCAGTTATGCACTGGTATGGCAGTATTTGAAGAATACACACAATAAAAACAGTTCTCCGGATAAACTGGCTTACCACCCAGCACTACTGGTAACCTTTCATGACTTTTATGGACTTTTTCAAATTTGCATTTGGCTTTCAGTAAGGAAAAAGGGAAATGAAAACAAAAGGCTGAAAATTCTACTTTCAAAACATGGATTGTAATAACTTTTGTTGTACACTGTTAAAAAAAACTGTAAAATAAATAAATAGATAAATAGAAAAAAGAATCTGTTAAAAAGCTAATTTTACTGTAAATTGCCTCAAACCATTTAAAGGATTAGTTCACTTTTAAATAAACTTTTCCTGATAATTTTCTCACCCCCATGTCATCCAAGATGTTCATGTCTTTCTTTCTTCAGTCGAAAAGAAATTAAGGTTTTTGATGAAATCATTCCAGGATTTTTCTCCTTATAGTGGATTTCAATGGCCTCCAAACGGTTAAAGGTCAAAATTACAGTTTCAGTGCAGCTTCAAAGGGCTTTAAATGATACCAGACGAGGAATAAGGGTCTTATCTAGAGAAACGATCTGTCATTTTTTAAAAAAAAATACAACTGTTTATGCTTTATAAACACAAATGATCACCTTGAACCTACTTCCGCTTTCCACATTCTTCAAAACGCTTACACTGTATGTCCAACGCCTTCCCTATTCTACTTACGGAACGAACGCGGCACCAGTTACATTTTTTTCCATAAGTAGAATAGGGAAGGCGTAGAACATTCAGTGAAGAATGTGGAAAGAGGATGTACGTTCAAGGCGATCATTTGTGTTTATAAAGCATATACAGTTGTATTTTCTTTAAGAAAATGACCAATGGTTTCTCTAGATAAGACTCTTATTCCTCGTCTGGGATCGTTTAAAGCCCCTTGAAGCTGCACTGAAACTGTAATTTTGACCTTCAACCATTTGGACTCCATTGAAGTCTATTATAAGGAGAAAAATCCTGGGATGTTTTCATCAAAAACCTTCATTTCTTTTCGACTGACGAAAGAAAGACATGAACATCTTGGATGACATGGGGGTGAGTAAATTATCAGGAAAATTTCATTTAAAAGTGAACTAATCCTTTAAGTTCAAAAACTAATATTTATATTGTGTTAGTAATTTGAGTATATTTATTACTGTTAACTTATTTCATCTGAGTCCGCTAAACAAAGACTATTTCTTAACATAAAATTAAACTAAACACTGCTCAAATACGTTGTGCATCTAAAACTCTACTCAATAAAGTGAGGTAATTAAACAACACACATGCATGAGCTAATGAAATTATAGACATCACTGCATCACTTCACAGTTCCCGCCTTAAAGGTCCCCCTGAAATCAAAATTTAAGTTTTTTAGCTTTTAGTATGAATATGTTAGCCTTAAGGTTATGAATAAGCTGGTGTGTTCCAAAACAATGAAAAGAAGATCATTAGATCTCCTATCCAATCAAATGCTCTCTACAATCTGAAGTCCCGCCCCCTCCTACACTATAAACAGACACTGAAGCTGTGGCTGAAATCAGTCATTTGTTCACACATTTAGTTTCTATATGGCAACGATTCAGACAGCGTAAATATGCTTTCCATTGACGTGAATGAAGTCCGTTTTTGCGTTAGTGTCACGTGAACCGCCGCAGTGCGAGCACAGTCTGCTCTGGCCCATGGACATGAGAACACAGAGCAGATCATATCCGCTCAACGCGAGTCGGCTTAGACCACGGAAGGTATCGTACCCATTTGAATTCTGCACAGAATTCTGTATTTTAAAGTGATATAAAGGAGATTAGGAGAATAAACGGTTAGAGATTAGAAGGAAACAGAGGTTTTACTGAGTTTAACGGCTCTGGCCGAGCTGTTGTATAAACAACACGCTATTGGCTATTTTAAAAAAGGAGCGCCCTGTCTTCCTGTTTCAGTTGAAAATACGTCAACACATTGAATAATGTTGTGCGTTCCATGGCAATTCACTGGGCCTTTAAAGCAACATGTAGCATAACATCAACACAGGCTCTACTCTTCAGCACAATGGTGACCTCCAAAACGCACACAAAAACAACCTTTAAATCTCAACAGAACAAAACATTAAACAGTAACAGTTCTCCCTCATATTCAATAAAAAACCCACTAAATTTAAACATTTGAGTTCAATTATTTTCTAGTAAGTTCACTGAACTTTCACTAATAGTTAAGTAAAATTCACTTGTTTCATTTAGTAAATTTGACTGTTAGTTTTCTGGATTTTTTATTTATTTTTTATTTTTTATTATAGATTATCTTTTTAATTTAACAGACATTCTGCTTAATACTATAAAAAACTGCTGTAAAAAAACAGCCAAATACTGACAGTAATATACTGTTTCCCATTAAAACAGCAATATACAGTAGAAATCAAATTCTGAGTAATATTTTCAAGAAAGTAGCCTTCAGCAATATACTGTGAAATAACAGCGCTCAAAGTCGACACTCGGAGGCTGTGTTCCGAATCTCACACTATACCCTCATTCACTATTCCCTACATTATTTCACTAATATAGTCCACTTGACAGAGTGAAGGAAAACAAGTGAGTGAATTCAGACACTGATGAACACCTGCTGTTAACATGCAGAATCACTGAAAGACAGAGAAACAAGAACAGAAAGACACGCAGAAACACAACAAATACAACTGACTTTAGATGCTGATGTTTTATTGAAAATAATAACGTTTGTAGTTACCATTATGGTGATCAGTGTTAGTGAATGTTAGTCTTTCTGTGGTTGCTGTAAATTAAGTCAAATCAAGAGCCCAACTAAATCGAAAACTCATTAAATAATGACAGAAATTAAGTCAAATTTGTTAGAAATAAGTGAAGCTGGTAATGCTGTTTTTTGGAATTGTTTAATCCTCCTCTGCTGAAATAATGAGAGATTTAATGTTTTTTAACTTCAGTTGACTTCTGTAACTGATAGTCAGTTGTAGTTGTTCCCTTTCCTTCAGTACTTCTTTTTAACAGCAGGTGTTCATTATTAACACTTTTGGTTCACAGGTTTTTCATGTTATTTTACATTAGACGTAAATTCTATGACATGTAAACATGTAAAGTCTATTTTTTGTAATTGTATTAATATTTTCTGTATTTTAAAAATACAGGAAACAACTGTAAAAAATAATTGGCAAAACTACTGTAAAATTATAATTTTTACATTGTATTTTTCAATGAATTCTTTGCAACGTGTTTAGCACATGAATAATATTACACATTTTATTTTACAGAGAACTGCTGGAGATCATACAACAGAATGTGAGGGAACACAAAAACACTCTTTCACAGATTTCACCTTGACAAGCATCACTATAAACTGAGAGCTGCAGATGTTCTTCAGTTAACTGAACATTCATTACAGTCCCACGAGTCTTGTAATGAAGAAAAGCTGATTCCAACTTTCATTCAAAAGCTTTTGATGATGGACTACAGAGCAAGATGCATTAATGTTGAAGAAACCAATGATGAAGATCACTCTCAACAAGGCAGCAATGATTCATTTATACAGGAAGCAGATAATGATAATATTTTTTTAGAATTAATGTCAAACAGAGAAACAAGTAAACCTGACCCTATTCACCTGATGGATGTTCAGATGGCCGTGTTTCATTGTGCTGATGGTTTCCTGAAGCAGCTTTTGGTCACTAAACTGTCCCAGTGTCAGTATGCTCTGCCTCTGCTTGTTCCTGATCCATTCACACAACATATTGAGTTTCCTCTCTGGACATTCAGACAAATCAACAAGAGCTGGAAGATCAGAAACACCAACAATGAAACCATCAGTCAAACCCATCCAGTCTACAAGGCAGAAACTCCAATGGTGTCTTTCTTCAGGTTTGGCTCTGTGTCTTCATCCAAGTCTCATCTAATGAACAGTCTGATCAATGAGAAACACAACACGTTCTTCCATAAGAACTGCCCAGGCAGCAGCAGAACCAGAGTCCTGATGGATGGAGTGGTGGAGATCGCCTGGTTCTGCCCCTCTGGATCATATGATGATAAATTCACTGACTGTGTTGCGTTCTGTAATCTACACGGTGATGCAGGAGACCATGAGAAACAGCTGCAGATCCTCACTGAAATGAGCTCAGTTAATGTTGTTCTTCTATCACAACTGGACAGGAATGACAAAAGTGCAGCAATAATACAAAACATGTACAGGAACTCAAAGCCACTCATTTTTCTTTTTGCTGAAAATGATTCTGCAAGCACTGAGACACGTAAAGGGAAATTCAAGATTGGTTTGAAAGACAGAAATCAGTCAGCTGTATCTGAAGAACTCAGAAGAGTTATCAATGGTTGTCTCTCAGAATCATCTTCTACTTTCAGACTTGAAGATGTGTCCAAACACTCAGATATCAGAGTAGATGAGGAAGATGATGAAGACTGCAGGAGAGGAAGAGAAGCAGCACAGCAGATGATAAGTTTACTGGAGAAGACAGATCTGACAGAAATCAAAGAAACATTTCTGCCTCATCAGGGGAAACTGTGGCATCAGTGGAGTCAGAAGAACAAGGAACTACATCGACCTCAAGGAAATGAACCAGAAATGGAAATAAGTAGAAAACAGACAGAAATGATGGAAATCCGTCAACAGCAGCATGAATCTGACATCAGCGAGTTTATGAAGTTCTTTATTAAAGAAATGAATTCATGTGCTATAAATAAGATATTTTTCATTAAATGGCTTAGAATCCTCCTGGATGAATATATGTCAGCTGATCTTTATGCTCTACATCATAAGTATAATGAAAAATGGTCAGCAGTCTTAAAAATGAAAGAGAATCATGATGAATCTGAACAACTGATAGTTGAACAAACAGACCTTAAGAAAATATCTGAGGAACTTCAAGCTGCCGCCTTTGGTTTGGAGCACATCATGAGGGAGATCAGTCAGATCTATGAATCATGTTCATCTGTGAAGAAGAACAAGAAAGACCAGCAGTTTCACTTCTCTTCTCTCCAGAGTCTTGCAGCAGAGATGATGATCTCTGGATTTCCACTGGAGCTGATGGATGGAGATGCTGCTCATGTTCCTGTGATCTGGATCTCTGCTGTTCTAGAAGATCTCATCCAGAAACTGGGAGACCAGAGAGTCTTTGTGCTGTCAGTTTTAGGGCTTCAGAGCTCTGGGAAATCCACCATGCTGAATGCCATGTTTGGACTCCAGTTTGCCGTCAGTGCTGGCAGGTGCACCAGAGGAGCTTTCATGCAGCTGGTCAAAGTGTCAGACGAGATGAAAACACAGATGAACTTTGACTATATTCTGGTTGTTGATACTGAGGGTCTTCGTGCTCTAGAATTGACTGGAAGTTCAACCAGACATCATGACAATGAATTGGCCACATTTGTTGTTGGTCTTGCAAATCTGACCTTGATCAACATCTTTGGAGAAAACCCATCTGAGATGCAGGACATTCTTCAGATTGTTGTTCAGGCCTTCCTGAGGATGAAGAAGGTCAAACTGAATCCCAGCTGTATGTTTGTGCATCAGAATGTCTCAGACATCACAGCTGGAGAGAAAAACATGGACGGAAGAAGACGACTTCAGGAGACTCTGGATAAGATGGCAAAACTCGCTGCTAAAGAGGAAGTCTATGATGCAGAATGTTTCAGTGATGTCATTGCATTTGTTGTACAGAATGATGTGAAGTATTTTTCTCAGTTCTGGGAGGGAAACCCACCCATGGCACCACCAAACCCAAAGTACTGTGAGAATATTCAAGAACTAAAGAAAACTATTATGTCTCATGCCTCAAAATCACATGGAATGAGACTGGTAGACCTAAAAGATCGTATTAAAGATCTCTGGGAAGCTTTACTTAATGAACGATTTGTTTTCAGCTTTCAAAATTCTCTGGAGATTGCAGTATACAGGAAACTGGAGACCGAATACAGCAAGTGGTCCTGGAATCTTCGCAGTGCCATGATGAAAACTGAGAACAAACTACACAACAAAGTAGAAAATGAAGCAATTCATGAAGTTGAAGAAACTGATCTTCAAAGAGAACTGAAAAAGACAAGAGAAAAAGTGAAAAAATCAATGTCAGAATTCTTTGAGAAAGATGTAGATGCAAATATACTGATACAGTGGAAAAGTTTTTTTGAGATAAAAATCCAAGAGCTTCAAGAAACCATTATAAGAGAAACAAAGAGGAAATTAAATGGGATTCTTCAGCAGCGAGACCTAAAGAAAATGATTGATGCTCAGAAGACACATCATGAAAACACTCTCTATGAAAAGAGCAAAGAACTTGCCTTAAAACTCAAAGACAAAACAACTGATGAAGAAACACTGAAGAAAGAGTTTGATATATTTTGGAAACACAGTGTGAAGAAGATCATCAGAGACACTCCTCTAATCAAAGACATTGACATAATGAGAGATGTGAAACACTTCCTCAGTGACATCTATGAAAGTGCTCCTGTAGGGGAGAGCAGTGAGTGCAGGGATGTTTTTTCTGTACCTAGTTATTCAGATTATGTACAGTTAAAGAAATCCAGTGGATTTACAGGGCATATGAAAAATGCCATCAAAGCAGTTAAAGAGAATTTTGGTTACATTTTATCTCAAGAGGATGAAGCTGCAATATCAGCTGCATTCAACAACTCACAGATTATATCAAGATAAAAGTAAGACAACACCAGGAGGGACAAGTGAAATATGTGTTCAAGAATGAATTCTTCATCAATTTTGTTTATTCAATATTTAAGAGAGCAAACAAGACATTAACTCTACAACACAGAATGTTCAGAGAAGACAATGATCCTGTTCTCTATTTGGAGAAGAAGAAAGAAGAGTACTATAGTGTTTTCCAGAAACACCTCCACAGAGCAACATGGGCTGCCATTTTGGGTGAGATCATCTGTCATAAACTGAAGGAGCCCATTGAGCAGAGTGTCTACAGGAAGACTGCCAGAGATCTGACATATGAACTGAGAACAAACTGTGAATCACTGAATGGAAACAGATTCAATCTGGAAAAACACATCCTGAAGTTTCTTGCAGAAAATAAGAATTTTTCTGCATACATGGACTACATTAATTATCCCAAAGAACACTTAATGAATTTCATCAGAGATGAAGTCACTTGGTACATCATGGATAAGTTCAGTGTCAGTGTTTTACCCAAGATGAATGAGAACATTGAACTCCTGCAGCAGAAGATCATGGAAGCAGCACACCAATCTACTGAATATGTTCAAGTGAACAGTGGTGATGTTGGTTTGTGGTTGAAGAGTTTCACACAGCAGCTCTCAGATGTGCTGATCTTCACTGAAAAAGACCTCAGTGGAGTGAAACATGATGCTGATGATTTCAACCTCCTAGAAGATGTGATGAGAAAGGAACTTCCTGCTATAATGTCAGATATCAGCAGTAGATTCGATACTAAAACATTTGATGAAAAACTGGACTTCAAGTTCAGACCAGATGAGTTTCTGATTGATTAGTTGTGTCAGTGCTGTTGGGTTCAGTGTCCGTTCTGTGAAGCCACCTGCACCAATACTATAGAAAACCATGATGGAGATCACAATGTTCCGTTCCCCAGAGTGATTGGAATTATGGGAAGCTATAATGATGGAACACAGAATCTTTGTACAGATTTTTGCTCAACTGTAGTGAAAAGTAAAAAGTTTTTTAAATTATCAGACACATGGTTTCCATATAGACAATACAGAAATGCAGGAGGAGTTTATGCTAAATGGAGTTTCGCCTCAGACTCTTTTAGGTTGCTGTACTGGAAGTGGTTTGTTTGCAAATTCCAGAAACATCTGGAAAAGTACTACGAGAAGTCATTTGAAGGGAAAGGAAGAATCCCAACATTGTGGAGATTATGCACAAAAGAGGATGCAATTGAGAGTTTAAAATACTACACTCCTTCTAGAAATCTTCTAAATAGATATGTGTTGGAAATATCCCTTTAGAAAACTTCAGAAACATCTGCAGTTAAAACACAACGTACGCATTGGCCCTACAACAAACGCACCTTCCATACACACGCATACATATACATTCAAGGATAATTACCTGTTAGTCAAACTTTGGTAAAGTTGGTTTTATATTCGCACATTCGGACTTCTGATAAATTCAGACTTTCCAATAAATGTGCAATAAATTAATGTTTGCGAATTTTAAGCAGCAACATGATATTGACAACCAACGATTGTCAACTTACAACATTTTTCACAGTCGATCAAAATAGGCAAGTATTGTTTTAATGGCATATTTACTTGTGAATGTCCACTGAATGTCCAATGTAGTGTGATTAACAAGACTATTGAATACGGATGTGCGAATGTGCGAATATAAAACCAACTTTACCCAAGTGTTAGTCGATATGTGTTGAGTGAATCCGGGTGCGGAAGAGATGGAGATTAAACGTGATTGTGTTACGGTACACAGGAGGCAGACACAGATGTAAACAGGTATGGGCAGTTTATTGACCACAGTAGAGCAAGGGATAGCAAACAGGTGAGTAGAATGGAAGCAGATGATGTTCAGATGATAATGCAGGGAATAGTTACTGTCCTTTTCGTTGCAGGTTGATATGCGCTGGAGCTTGGAGATCGCTGGAGATACTTGGAGCTGGCTGAAGCACACCCACACAGGAGACGAGGCACACAGAGGGAAGGAGACGAGGCACACAGAGGGAAGGAGACACGCTGGAGACAGGTGAGTATACGAAGAGGAGTCCTTGAGGTAAGCATAACAGGAAGTATATGCGAACGAGACTGGACATGGAGTGCTGTGTGCGTGTGCTCTTTATGGTGCTGTTGATGAGTGAGGTGATGAGGTGCAGGTGGCGGTGATCAGTACTCTGGAGACGGTGTGCGCTGTGATTGGGTGATGTTGGAACCTGACGTGTCTGTGACAGATTGTTGGTTTCGAGGGTTAGTTATAGCGCTCTGTCACGTCCCTGCAATAATGGCGCCACACAGAACGGAGGATAATATGTGTTGTGTGATGTGGGAAATGTTGTTATGTTTATTTTAATTTGTCTTTAAAGAATATTATGTGATGATGATGATGATGATGATATGCATTTTATGGGTTGATTTATGAGCACCGTAAAATTTAATACTCCCCCTGGTTTTTGTAAATGCTTGACTCTAGGGGAGGAGTTGGCAACAGTATAATAGGGGAGGAGCCAACAGTACAAAACAGTGTCTGAAGATTCATTCAGGGTCTTTTGGTAGGCTGATGCCTGAGTGTGAATTGTAGTGCCACAAACGATTCAACCTGTTATTTTCCTCTGTGAAACCGTGTATTGTGGATATGTGTCAGCAGTTTGTTTTTTTCATTTATTTATTGTTTTGCCGGTGGAAGAGTTGATTAGTTTTATACAGTTTTGGACTCACTTGTAGGCTATATACTGCGCACCTATATATTAATAAAACACCATTTTTTGCACCATAGTGCTTTGCGAGTTGGGCCAACATTTTATTTTTCCATCTTGGACTATAACACATCCAGGGAGTGGGCCTTCAAAACCCACAGTCAAAGAAATAAAATTTTTCATACTTTTTTTTTTTTTTTTTTTTTTATCTGTGCTGCTGAAATTATTTTTTTATTCACTTCTAGCAGTTTGTGTTGTTGTTGGTTTTTTTTTGTTTTTTTTTTTGGTAATCTTCAGAGTTTATCTTTATTATTATTATGTGTTTAGTTGTCACTTTCATACATACACGCAGGGCCTTAGAACCCTTTCTCTCTCACACATCTCTCACTCATTTGAAAAAAAAAGGTATTTTGTTGCAAGATGATGTCACACCTTAAATCTCAGCACTTCGCTATTGTGAAAGGTCAGTTTACAAACACATATGAATTTTTAAATAAAATATATTCATGCTAAAATAATGCTAAAACTAAATCATCATATTCATGCTGAGAACAGTTTGACTAACTAACACTAGAACTACCAGAATTCTATAACTACTAGAATGGCCATATCGGTCATTCGGACTGTTCATACTAATCTGTACCGAATGTCATTTTTGTCATGTCATATTTACATTCGAAACTTCTACTGAGATTTTAGAATTAAGCATTGAATGTCTGTCATCATATTTTAGACCTACATAATACAATCTTTTTTTGTAATATAGGTTATAATTGTGTAAAACTGTGGTGTGGAAATTCCAAATACAAATCTGACTTCACCACTGACAACTCGATCAACCTCCAGTTGTTGATATAAGATAATACAATACTACAGTGCCAATACAGTACCACAGTACCTTCGGAGTAATTCCCGTCCCGAATATAATTCAATACAATATTATAATACAAATACAGCACTATAGTACCTTCGGGTAATTCCCATCCCAAATACAATACAATATAATACTATAGTATCTCTAGGTAATTCCCTTCTCGAATACTTCTAATACATTTCCAATACTTTGAGGTAATTCCCCTCCCGTTCTGTCAAGAAGCTACAATCACTACCTCAATCACACATTAGCACACAGGTCTTTAGCATCTATATACTCTCACCGTCCTTCTCAGGTTTACGCTGGTCCGACACAGGTTCATTAATACTAACTCCGAGTATTACAGCCTCACCCCGAGGGTGACTCTATAGTCTTCCAACACTATCACTGTCTCTGCTGTTGTCTTTTGAGTGTAGAATCTTTAGTACTTCCTTAGCTGTGTTGCATATACCTGACATGACTTCCAAGTTGCTCTTTGTAGAAATGAAGTTTTATTTACGGCCGGGAGATCACTAGTCACAACAACTGAGTGAGTCTCTGAACAGAAAGGCACATTTAAACCTTACAGTTGAGTAAAAATCAGTCACTCAAGTCTTTTCAATGTTATTTGTTCTGGTGATTGGTTTAAAATTATCTGAGCAAATCATGTGACTGTTAGTTCTGCTGTGTTAAGTAAGTTTACATAATCTTTGACCTGAGCATCCTTTTGTGCATTTTTTTTGTACATTTCACGCTGACATAAAATATTTCTACCACAACCGCCCCTGAAGGTGCATGCCTCACTTTGGCAAGTGGGAGAAAATTTTTTCACTGCATTGTAAATGTTGTTTTTGAAAGTCTAATGCCAACAAATATGGATTCAATTTGAATATTTTGGTAGATGAAAAAAATGTTGTGAATTTTGGAAATGTTTACAGTTCATGCTTTTATTTGGCGTGCTCCTTATATGCAAAAGTAATCTTTTACGTGCATCTGGTACAAAAAAAATTACCCGTTGGGTAAAATTGGTTGGGTGTGTAGTTTGTATCATATGCACGCAAAAAGTGTAAAGGCTATCATATGCATGGATACACGTAAAAGGTCATTTCTGCATATAAAGAGTACACAAAATGAAAGCATGAACTCGTTTCAGATACAATTGTGTACCACCGTCTACGGACACACTGAAGCGAGAGTTACCATTTTTTTTTTAAATGAAGAAAAAAAATCTAAATAAATATAACATAAAACATAAATATAATATCTAAATTTCAAATGTTCTTAAAGACAATATAAGAACAAATAGTCAAACTACAAGCAATATAACAAAGATAAATAAATACAAACAATAGAACAAAGATACAAATTAAATAAACAGCATTTTTCAGGTCTAACAGTAGTTAGATACAGAGTAGGTACACTGTAAAAAAAAAAAGAAAAAAAAAAAGTTAAGTTGACTTATCCAGAACCGGTAGTGTTTTTTGAAAATAACCAGAACCATGCAAGATTTCTAAGTTTCAAAGATACAAATTAAATAAACAGTGTTTTTCAGGTCTAACAGTAGATTAGGTACACTGTAAAAAAAAAAAAAGAAAAAAAAAAAAAAGTTGACTGAATTCATTTTTTGGAATTATCTTTTTTTGCAATGACTCAGTTAAGTTGTATTTACGTAGAATATTAAATATGTTTAACTTGACATATTTAATGTTGTTTGAACTTATAAAGTTTAGTTGGATTAACTTTATGAAAGTAAGGTGAACTTGCTTTAAAGGTGCAATACGTAATATTTTTGCAGTAAAATATCCAAAAACCACTAGGCCAGTATTATATATTTTGTTCACTTGAGTACTTACAATATCCCAAATGTTTCCAACTATTTGTAAATCGTGAGAAAACTGCAATTTTAACCAAGGCTCCGGGACATGTGAGGAGTCGCCTGTCAATTGCGTCATACCCGCGTTACCCTCGGTGTCCGGTTTTATTTTGTAGAAACCATGGAAACACCAAAGGCGCTTTAATATATTACATGTTTTAATAGACAAGGGAACAACTGTTTTGATATATTTATAGACAGAAAACTAATTATTGTTATATAGCTCAACACGTTTAGTCTTATTGTTTGAATCAATTTTCTTGATTTTTTGTGAGTACCATACTTTACCATGCCTCAGAGAAAAACACTATTTTGTGAAGTAGCTAACATAGCATAATCAGATGCAGCTTTATTTTTATTAACAGTAATACATAATTTTCTCCATCATACAATACATTTTAAAATGAATTGCATGCCATTTATCAACACAAGACATCCAGCATTTAATATGATATTCTAAAATCGATCCATCTTACTGCAGTGTGCAACAGTGTCTCATAGCAGCCGCCGAGCGAACACACAGAGTAACTTTAATCATTTTCAACACTCTCAAATGTATCTAATATGATAAACAGAGCTGCGTTACCTCATACTCATGACCGGAATAGCGGAAGCGGCGCCGGCGACTGTGACATAATAAAAGTCCCGCTGCTCGTGAGGCGTGTGTTGATCAATCGCTCCAGCTCCTCGTTCAGCTCCCACAACACTCGCTCCTGCTCTGCTTCATACTACAGTAACGTTAATAATCACATCCATGAACATGAGTTCTTCCCGACAGCAATCCCTATTCTTTTGCACCGTCCGTTGAGATGGAGACCACATGTCCCAAGATTCTGCTCTAAAACTTGCTGTCATCAAGCTACGCCTTTGTTTTGAATAGGCCTCTAGCGACCTCTAGCGGACAAAATTGTTACATATTGTACCTTTAAGTTTAATGTACAAGCATTCCCTGTAAAATGTTTTTTGTTCACTCAACTTAACTTTTTGAGGTACTAATTTCCACTGACGTATTTAAGTTTTAATTTCTTAAAATATTAAGTATTTTCAGCTTGACGAATTTAGTTATTTGAACTTACAGTTCAACAGTTTTCAATACCAAAGTTTATGTTCATGTAACCTAATTTGACATATTTTATTAATTCAACCAAACAAATAATAATTTTATTTAAATTGTTACTTTAATTGTATTTAAATTGTTACTTTAATTGTTAATGTTAATTGTAAATATTATTTTATTTCAAATGTTTCACCCTTGTTTCGGTTGAGAACTTTATTCCCATTTAAATTGGCAAAGTGTGGCTTTGGACGATATCAGCATAAATCCTTATCATTTTTTGGTGCAAATACATTACAGTAACTTGACATTATCAATGAAGACCAGCAATAATAATTTTCATTTTGATTACATAATAATGGCAACATGTCAAAGTCAGACATGCCCCTTTGCCAGCTGTGATGCCTGGTTACTGGTTTAAACTTGGCCCAGGTTTGTAAAAGAGTTTTGGGTCAGCACACCTTAATAGCTTCAACAATTGATTGCCAATTAAGTTTAGAATAAAATGAACCAATCAGAACCAAGTTTAGGTCAGATAGCTGCTAACGGTGGATATTTTGATGAATTGATCATTTAAGTTTTTTTCTATGTATAAACTGTTTATATAATATGTTTTCATAGTTTGTGTTGTCCCTTATCAGTGCAAAATTATCACAAATTGAAAAGGATTCATGCCAATATTTTCCAAAACCCCACTTTTCTAGGGTGATTCCAAACTTTTGGAGGGCTCGGATGAATCTAATATTTGCTGTCAGTCACCAAACCAGTGTGAATACTGTACTTCAGAATCACAGATTGTAGTTTTGAAGTATGACCAAAATAGGAATTTTCACCAGAAAATGTCATCTGAACAAGTAAATAACGTCTGACACTTTTGTTCTGACCAACTGAGGGGAAAAGCATTAGGCCTACAATAAATTGTGCTGCCAATAGTGATTAAATCTAACGATTGCTTAGCTCAAATCACATCAAACCATGCAAATTATTATTGTTGTTATACTTTGTTCTCAAATCATTAATGTTAACAACATCAGCATTGTGTGACTATGTATTTCGTGTATATTATCGTTACCTGTAGATTTCAATTTCTGTAGCCACTCCGCAGTCCGAAGTCTTTTGCATTTTGACCACAGCTTAAACTCCAGTTATCACTGATGATTGTCTTTTGGACCTTTCTAGATTACAATCCGCCATTAAAATTATAAGTTTAATTATGGCAGATGCTGTGAGAAAAGGCTATAAATGAGCATCATGCTTCAATTTCCCACAGAAATCCACCAGTATCGATTTATTATAAAACATTATTACAAGATTACTGTTGTGAATCGAGCTAAGGTGTGGAGATAGTTTTAAACACTGGCTGGTTATGTACCTGCTCAGAAATTGAGTTTGGATCATATTTAACCAAAAAAAGTTACGGACTGCAGCTTTAATAACAAAACACACTTCCAAACAATGATTAGACTTCAGATGTGAACAGTGAATCATACCACTTCACAGTTAACAGCCAATATCACCTGATGTTATTCTGCCTCAACTTCCTCTGGCATAATAAATGTGTCTTGTGAACACACTGCCGAATCAGCCAGAGAAAAACTAATAGTTCCAGAGCTCAACTATATGACACACTGATCGCCATAATGGTGACTTTGAATGCTTGTTCCTCTTTCCATCAGTGTGTCATCACTATTGCTCAATCATCATTCATTTATTTGGTAACACTTTACAATAAGGTTCATTAGTTAATGTATTAACTAACATGAAATAACCGTGAGCAATACATTTGTTACTGAATTTGCTAATCTTTGTTAACATTAGTTAATGAAAATACAGTTGTTCATTGTTTGTTCATGTTAGTTCACAGTGCATTAACTAATGTTAACAAGATTTTTAAAATTCTTGTTAACATTAGTTAAAATTTAATAAATGCTGTATAAATGCAGTTCATTATTGGTTCATGTTGAACCTTATTGTAAAGTCTTACCATTTATTTCATTAACTCCAACACTGCTTCAGTTTAACACTCTCTAATGTTGACATATATGAACACTGCAAAATTCCTAGTGTTTCATGAACACTGCTCAGTGTAACATCCAACCTATCTAACCCATTTTTTAAGCTAGAAAGTTAGTGATCCATGATATTTAAAGGACAAGAATGTTGTTCAAAGAATGTTTTCTTGCAACATTACGAGAACATTCATCAAATACTAAAGAAAATTTAGTGATTTCATGAACATTGTTTTAAAAAAGTTTAATTTTAACATTTGCATAACATTTACATAAATTTAAGCGAAAAGTCAGAAACAATATCTATGGGACAGGCTACAAAACTTCCCCACGTTCCAAGGATGTTCTTTTAAAACAGCAAACACAACCTTATTTGAAGTTGGTTGTCATTCTAAATGTTTTAAAGATGTTTCAAGAAAGTTGTTCTAAGACCATTTTCTCCCAACATTATGAGAACATTTAAAAAACCCTTCTTCAAACAATGTAAAAATAACGTTTTTTGTGCTAATTATTAAAGACCAGATAACACTGAACAAACGTTCTATTAATGTTACTGGAAGAATGTTTGGTCAGAACTATGAGAACTTCCCTGTTAGATGGGAAACCCCTTTTTAGTGTCCAAATTGAACCACTTCCCTCAGCTCCTCCTCTCCATTCACAGTCGCCTGAATATTGATTATCACGTGTCAATATGCAACCAGGATGCTATTTATACCACTCACTCCCACACTCTGTTGTCTGGTGTCATCATGTTCAGCTGGACCATATACTGCAATTATGAATGTTATTCATTCATGTGATTTATATAAATTACATATATTTGCACTGAAATACATATTAATCCCATCAGCTGTAAGTATAATTCTGGACATATGATTATGTTAGAGTTTATGAAAGATTTTTGCTTTTAATATATGAATGTCATAATGAAAACAATCAAATATAATGATTATAGACTCTTCTTTGTGGCTTTACCAGACAGATATGAATCAATGTTTAATGAACTCTAGTGGCTACTAGTACAGGTAATTGCCTTTTACTAGGTGCATATACACATTAGCAACGCAAGAATGTGAACGTACATTTGAATTTATGTACAGGGTCATCGAATACATTTGATTTCAAGTTTAAGTGACAAATAAAGACATTTAGAGCTCAAAGTTTGTTCATCTGAACGATGCTTGTTTTAACAGAAAGGCTCCAGACAACTCAAGCACAGACTTTATAGCAGGTCTCTTTCAGGTCCTTTAAAAATGTCCAAGATTCTTAATTCCAAAATATTTTAATGTTTATATGGACATAAAATGAAAGATTATATCAAAAACTAAATCAAACTGGTTTGTAATATCCCTTTAATATATTTCTAATGTTCATACTTTGATTTCTTCCTCCGTCTCAGTGAAGCTGTACGGTGTCCTTGTGTGTCTGAAAGATGCAGGTCTCTGCCGCTCCTCTCCAGGTCTTCCTCCAAAGTGACGAGCTAGCATGCTAGCAGCGTGCTGGAACCTCCTGGGCTCGATGCTGACGTCTGCTCTGATCGGAGGACTGACTGAAGCATCCGTTGTCGGCCGATTATGATCCGTCTCAAACACAGAGCTCGGTTCCTCCTCTTCCTCCTCCTCCTGACCCTGTCGGCTCGTAATGAGGCAGCAGGCGTTGTCGATCAGCTCCAGAACCTCGCTCATGAGGGAGGGGCCGAGGTCCACCGTGAAGGACGAGAGCGAATCAGATCGTGTTATCGAGACATCGCTGTTCTCCGGTAGGGAACTCCGTCGACTGTCTGTGCCGAGCAGTTCAGATGTTTCTGCAAAGCTTTGGTCGAGTCGTGATAAACGAGGCAGCGTGACGAAACCAGACTGAAGGCCTGCAGGAGGAGAGAGGAAAAATAACATGTTTCAGCAGATCTTTCACATTAGTTAAAGAGATAGTTCACCCAAAAATGAAAATTTGATGTTTATCTGCTTACCCCCAGCGCATCCAAGATGTAGGTGACTTTTTTTTCTTCAGTAGAACACAAATGATGATTTTTAACTCCAACCGCTGCCGTCTGTAATTCAAATAATGCCAGTGGATGGGAACTTCTACTATAAGAGTAAATAAAACTTGCATAGACAAGTCCAAATTAAACCCTGCGGCTCGTGACGACACATTGATGTCCTAAGACACGAAACGATCGGTTTGTGTGAGAAACCGAACAGTATTTATATCATTTTTTACCTCTAATACACCACTATGTCCAACTGTGCTCAGCATTCGCTTAGTGAGGTCTGATCGCACTCTGACAGCGGCAGTGATGTCTAGCTCTCATTGAAGTATAAGCGCGAGACATCACTGCCGTTGTCAGAGCGCGATCAGACCAAACGAATCGAGTGATGAATGCAGTTGGACATAGTGGTGTTTTAGAGGTAAAAAAAGATATAAATACTGTTCGTTTTCTCGCACAAACCGATTGTTTCGTGTCTTAGGACATCAGTGTGTCGTCACGAGCCGCAGGGTTTAATTTGGGTTTGTCTAAGCAAGTTTTATTTACTCTTATAGATGAAGTTCCCATCGACTGGCATTATTTGAATGACAGACGGCAACGGTTGGAGTTAAAAATCATCTTTTGTGTTCTACTGAAGAAACAAAGTCACCTACATCTTGGATGCGCTGGGGGTAAGCAGATAAACATCAAATTTTCATTTTTGGGTGAACTATCCCTTTAAGTGTGCAAGGATGCAGGGATGCACGAAGATAATCAAGTATTGACTATTTACTTTAATTCACATGGTTTTATTGTGAATCACATTAAAATGTGTGCATTATCACTCTAAAAAAAAATGGTGCTATATAGTACTAAAAGTGGTTCTTTGGCTCATAATCATAGGGGAACCACTTTAAGTGCTGTATAGCACCAAATCTTGGTGCTTCAGTGGTTCTTCGACGGTTCTTCGGGATGACTGATGTGCTAAATAGTACTGCTACTGTATACAGAATCTGTTAAGCCCCTGTATGGTTCTTCAGCAGTTCTTTGGGGTGGTTAAGGTGCTATATAGCACCACTGCCATACAAAGAACCTGTTAAGCACCTTAAAAGTTCTTTACAAGCCAAAGAATCACTGTTGGTGCTGTTTAGCACCATATTTGTTGAAGAAATAAAATGCGATATGGCACCTCTTATGGGTTCTACATCGCACCATTTGACAAAGGTGCTGTAGAGTATACGGTGCTACATAGCACCAAAAGAGGTTCCCCTATGATTACAAGCCAAGAACCACTTTTAGAGCTATATAGAGCACTATTTTTTTTATTGTACAAACTTTTTGGACATTATCAGTCCCTCTTACTTTACAAACACCTTCATATAGAGACACTTTCTCCATCCAATCAATTCCTCATGGAGAAAATCAAGTCCTGTAATACCTTTTTTTTCCTCCAAGTGGGCTAATTGGTGGAACCTTGACCTCATTGAAGATCATCATTGATCATTGACCTCATTGAAGGTAGAGGCCATAAATTATTGTTTTTCTTGTTATCACGAGACAACAGCTTTTGTTATGTGGTGATAATGACAAAAAGACAGAAAAGCATATTACATAGCCTCTTATGTCTTTAGTACATATTTCATCCTCTATATTTTAGATCAAGAAAATTAAGCTCATTTTAGGACTGGTTTATTTTTGCATTGTGTTTATTTGTCATAATACCACAAATTCTCATTCTGTGTTCTTCATATATGTGACCCTGGACCACAAAACCAGTCATAAGAAGCACAGGTATATTTGTAGCAATAGCCAATACATGATATGGGTCAAAATTATTGATTGTTCTTTTATGCAAAAAATCAGTATGATATTAAATAAAGATAATGTTTCATGAAGATATTATGTAAATTTGCTACCATAAATACATCAAGAATTTATTTTTGTGAGTGGATATGCATCACTAAGGACTTAATTTAGACAACTTTAAAGGCGATTTTCTCAATAATTTGATTTTTCGCACCCTCAGATTCCAGATTTTCAAATGCAGACATTCAAAGTTTTTTTATTTATTTATTTATTTTTTATTATTTATTCATTTCATTCAAAGTATATATTTGTAGCATAAAAGCTTGAGTGAAAAATTATATACAGAGAACAAACATAAATTTGAGAATGAACATAAATTTAAATGTACAACTTAAATGCATTTTAAGTTGCTTTGGGTGAAACTGCCCTGCCAAATGCATAAATGTGAAGGTAAAAGTCTGCATATTTGTTTTGTGTCTCTTTTGTTTTAATGGCAGCAGCACTGGAACTAAATTGAACAAAACACGACTTAAAATTTGACCATCTGTACAATGAGTCACATGATCAGTGGTACACATTTACTTGCATCTACAATAAATTAAGAGTACAGTTACAACTCTTGTAATATGGTCGCAACATGTAATATGTCCAGTAGGTGGCAGAATGAGACCTTTGTGTTGTGTGTGTGTTATATTAAGTTGTCCTTATGTCAGTCTTTGAGGGTTTTGGATTTCCCAGAATAAGGGAAATTCCAGAATTCCAGAGACATTAGACAGACACCACTGAAAACAGCACTGCACTTTTCTTCAGTCCCTCCCTCACCTGTGAGTCTCTGCTTCATTTCATGCAAGTGTGTGTGTGTGTGTTTGTGCAGGTGTGTGTACTCAAACTACAATAATTCCCGTCAATAAAGGTCATTCAGAGTGTCTTCTGGCCATTACAGATTTTATCGCTGTTTTCTCAGCATCTCATGTTTTCAACTGATATCTCTTTGAGAAATTGTGTCATGTTAAAAATAGCTCAACTTTAGACATGCAGTGCAGCAGATTGACGTCAGTTTCAATACAATAAACCAATCAAAAGAATTGCCCAGAGGTAGAAAAAAGATTGAGTGTTCACACTAGCAAAGTTAATGCAGTTATAAATTCAGTTTCTGTTCATTTCCACTGAAGTGTTCAGTGCGGACCCAGATTTGGAAGCTCAGTTTTTTTTGTTGTTGAATCCAAAAGGACCAAAACTATGACTAAAACTGTGACACAATCAACCCTTTCCACATTTGGTGTCTTCTCCATCTGAGTGGTTATCTAGAAAACTAGAGGTAAGGAGATGGAGTCTAAAGGCCTGTTAAAGGTACACTATGTAACTTTCTTTTTGCTCAAAATTTAGAAAATTTATATAATGAGCGAGTACATCATAAATCCATCTTCTAAACCATGTTTTTGTCTTATCCTGAATCACTACAGTACGTCTATTATAAGTGTTTATATTCAGACAATTTTAGAGTGAGCGGGACGCCAACCGCTGCAGAGTATCCCAGTACCTGCATGACTCGTCATAGACATAAACAGAGGCTGTATCTGAAATCGCCCCTATACCCTCATTCACTATTCCCTGCAGTAGTTCGCTAATATAGTTCACTTGAAGGAGTGAATGAAAAACGAGGGAGTGAAACTTGCATAGTTTGTGCTTGCTGTTTAATAATCATTTGAATCTTAGCAAACTGGCAGCTCCAGTAGTAATGAAAATATTTATTTTGAACTATAAAAAAAAGTCAGAATTGTGAGATATAAATTTGAAATGACCCTTGAAATGACCTATCAGGCGATGACTTTGCAGGCAGCGTTTGCACATGAAGGCACCTCACAAAACAGATTTCGTACAGACTTTTGAGGCAGCGTAACAGTTTAATGATCTACAGCAAACAAATAATTACTACAGTAGCAATTTATCACTAGAAATGACATCAGAGGTGGGGAACGTTGGTACATCAATACTACCTTCAAAAATCGATTAGAAGAAGGTATCTCAGGAACAGGAAGTGAAGCTAACATTGGATTCGGACATGACTTGATGCCCTCCTACCTTGGAATGCAACCTCTGAAGGCAGCATTTTCAGTCTGAGTAGCTACTAAATTTGATGCGGAACAAACTTTGTGACCATTAAAAGGGACTTATAATGCTCTTTTACATAAGTCTCTGGTGTCCCCAGAATGTGTCTGTGAAGTTTCAGCTCAAAATACCCCACAGTTCATTTATTATAGCTTGTCAAATTTGCCTCTCACACAAAAACACGCTGTTTTTGTGTGTGTCCCTTTAAATGCAAATGAGCTGCTGCTCCCGGCCCCTTTCCAGAAGAGGGTGGAGCTTTAACAGCTCACGCTTCGGTTGCTCAACAACAACAAAGCTGGAGAATCCCACGCAGGCAAAATGAGGATTGTCAGTAACAGTGTTCAGCCTTACATTGTTCAAACCGGAGTCGACACTGATGGAGAGACTCAGGAAGAAGTTACAACTTTTAGAAAGAAACTGGACGTTTCTGAACGGTTAGTGGATAAATTTATGTAGTTGCTGTGGAGTTGATTCAACTCATCGACTAGCATGTGCCGTCATGTTCATCTTTTGTGCAAATTCAGCGTTGATTTGTGAAGCAGTCCGCCGTAAAATGACGGCATGGGAACAACACTCTACTACAACAACTCTTCCTCTTCTCTAAAGCAGCCCAACATGGCCTTTGTTGTGTGTTCTCAGGGGCGGGTTTATGTAAATTTTAGGGTTTGTGATGTCACTAACCCGGGAAGAAGTTTGTTGTAGTTCTTAAACAGAGATTTCTTTAAAAGAAAATCTCCCTTTGCATTGAACTTTGAGCGTCGTAACTTGCAGACATTGTTTATGCTCAAACAGGAATGTTACACACTAACTAAAGTTAAAAAAGTGAAATCATAATCAAGCACCCCTTTAAGAAATGTATTTTCTATATAGTATAAATGTTGTAGTATGAATGTAAAGAGAATGTGCATCTGCTATAATGCTGCAACGTAATGTCAGTTACGTTGTTTCACTGGCTAAAGCTCTCTTTATTTTGCTGTAGATCATTAAACATTACACTGCCTCAGAATTTTGTCTGAAATCAGTTTCATGAGGAACCTTTGTGGGCAAAATCTGCCTGCAAATTCAAAGACAGCGAGGCAACAAGTCAGCTGCCTTATCTTTCAAACACAGCCACTGCCTCATGAGATAGCATCCATCAGATAAGCATTTCAGAATCTTGCCGAAAGTAGTAGGACACTTTAGTTTGGGTACTTTTCATTCAGTTTTATGAATACTATGAAATGAGACAATCATTTCACATAGTAGGGAAGTAGGTATGTTCGAACGCATCACTAA
Source organism: Megalobrama amblycephala (assembly GCF_018812025.1). NCBI lineage: Eukaryota > Metazoa > Chordata > Actinopteri > Cypriniformes > Xenocyprididae > Megalobrama > Megalobrama amblycephala. The sequence goes on along the minus strand of NC_063044.1, from coordinate 32,693,467 downwards.
ACTACACTACGTTATATGTTATATGTTATATTCATACCGTAGGAGCAGAGTGGCTCGTCCGGTGAGCTGGTGGAGGTGGGCAGCAGCACCCTCAGTAGGCCGTCATTGTTCATGTTCAGCTGAGGCAGTGAGATGGCGTTTTTAATGATGGGCGAGATGGGCGGTGGAGGGGACGAGAAGTCACGTGACCCTCCTCTCAGCCGGGGCATAGGGGGTTTCCGTACATGCTGCAGAGTTCGCGACAAAAAACGTGTCGTTCTGGAGCCAGAGGGCGAATCCGGGTAACGTATGCCATCGTTGTTAGCCGAACCACCGAAGTTGCTCAGAAACGATGTGTCGCCGAAGACGTCGCCACCGCGGCCCACGTGCATTGTGTGGCGGAAGTCGCCGAGGGGCGGGCTGATCATGTCCACCGACAGGTCGCTCTTAAACCGGCGTTTGCCGTGAGATGTGGACACCAGGCCTTTGATCGCCGGCAGCTTTCCCAGACTCATGACGAGGAATATGTGATCCTTAAATGATCCTTAAAGAAGATCCAAAATGTCTGCAAGCTGTTGCTGAGGAAGTGCTCCTCAAATATAAACAGAGGTTGGATGTAAATGCAGCAAAACAAAAAGTCAATTGATATGTCAATTAAATCTTAAAAGAGATCCCAAAAATAATCACTGGTGGAAAAATGGAAGGCGTCAGAAAATTTCCAAAATTAAGCCTAATGCTAGTGTAAAGAACCAATCAAATGCAGAGAGAAATTAAGCATAATAAATGCTAAATAATGTCAGACCAAGAAAGAAAAAACTGGTGAAAAAACATGAAAACAGAAAAAAACTGAAAATGAGAACAGCCCAGATAAATGCAGCTTAATAAATGCTAAATTAATGTTAAATAATTTTTAAAACTGACCAGAGAGACAAAAAAATGCAACAAAAAAAACAACAAAGCAAAAAATTACTCTCTAAATGCAGCTAAACAAATGCTAAACTAATGTGAAATAATCATTAAAAGAGATCGAGAGAGAAAAAAATGGTGGGAAAACGTCAAAAAATACTAAAAAGAAAATTCCTAGTGGTAGTTTAATGAATCAACCAAATACCTGGATAAATCCAGTTGAATAAATGCTAAATAAATGTCAAATAATCATTAAAGAGATCCAGAAATAAATTGTCAAAAAATGTCAGAAAATGCTAAAATAAACTTCCTAATGCTATAAGCATAAATGTAAAGATAAAGCCATTAATAATTAAACAGCAGTTTAAGCCAATTGAAGTGTTTTTCTGAGACTTGATCAGATTCAAACTTCAAGATGGGCAACAAAAAACACAAAAACGCTCAGTTTGATTATAATATTCTGCAAAAAATGTCATTGAAAGCAGTTTTTAAGAGTGTCATTTTGACAAACTCTCAGCTGCTGTGGATACAAGCACCATCTAGATACTGATAACGTCACATCTACACATCTAATATGAACTATGTTTACAAATATTCATAGAGAGACATGGTTCATACTGTACTGTATGAGCGCCATCAGTCCGTGAGCTGCTGCCCATCCCGACCCGGAGTTTAAAAATAACCTGGTAAAGAAGCCTAATAGGATTTACGAAGAGTTTAAACACCTTCCAGTGAGCACAAAAACCCACACTCTCTCTGATCGTGGAAAAAATGACGTTTCTTACACAAAATGTCTTCAAAAAAGTGTCACAATGCTTTTAAAAAACTGCAGATATGTTCGGATTTACATGATGCAGAACTTCTTCCAAACATCCGTTTCACTCCTTAATCACGTCTTTTATATCCCTTTTAAAATCTGCATTCGCACCTGAGTGCACATCCACATTATAAAATGACTGCTGTTTCTCCAAAGATTTGGCTTTCTGTAAGATTTGTGACTTCCAGCACTGGCCTTTTCCTTCAGTCTCGGCCCCCCTGTCTTCCACCGTCACTCTGATCCGTTGTTTCAGTGTTTACGAATCCCACCACAAGTCTTCAGTGTCCCAGAATCCCCCAAAACACCCGGTCTAAAGCGCATCAGTTTCGCGTGTGATCCACTGTGTTTTGTCTGTGGCTCCAGAGGAGTTTGAGCGGCTGGGATTGGCCTGGATTAGCGGGATTATTTGTCCTCGCTCTCTCTCTCTCTGCCACTTCTCTTATTCTTTCTCTCGCCAAGCCGTCTCAATCCATTTAGCCGCCCATCAGTCAGTATTTTCTTTTCACACTGTGACACGAGTCCTGAGAAAGAGAAAGAGAGAGTCAAAAACCAGGCGGATAGAGTGTCTTTTGTTAAACAAGCACCTTTATGTTGTTCAGCAATACTGATAATCATCTCTGTGCAGTAATTTCATAAAACAATAATGCTAGACAAAAAACAAAACACATTAATGAGAATTCTGGGGGGGGAAATGCTTAATCGTGGAAATATACCAATCAGGCATAACATTATGACCACCTTCCTAATATTGTGTTGGTCCCCTTTTGCTGCCAAAACAGCCCTGACCCGTCGAGGCATGGACTCCACTAGACCCCTGAAGGTGTGCTGTGGTATCTGCACCAAGATGTTAGCAGCAGATCCTTTAAGTCCTGTAAGTTGTGAGGTGGAGCCTCCATGGATCTGACTTTGTTCAGCACATCCCACAGATGCTCGATTGGATTGAGATCTGGGGAATTTGGAGGCCAAGTCAACACCTCAAACTCTTTGTTGTGCTCCTCAAACCATTCCTGAACCATTTTTGCTTTGTGGCAGGAGCATTATCCTGCAGAAAGAGGCCACAGACACCAGGGAATACCGTTTCCATGAAAGCATGTACATGGTCTGCAACAATGCTTAGGTAGGTGATATGTTTCACAAGTAACATCCACATGGATGGCAGGACCCAAGGTTTCCCAGCAGAACATTGCCCAAAGCATCACACTGCCTCTGCCGGCTTGCCTTCTTCTCATAGTGCATCCTGGTGCCATGTGTTCCCCAGGTAAGTGACGCACACACACCTGGCCATCCACGTGATGTAAAAGAAAACATGATTCATCAGACCACCACCTTCTTCCATTGCTCTGTGGTCCAGTTCTGATGCTTCACTGTTGCCGCTTTCAGTGGTGGACAGGGGTCAGCAACCGAGTGCCGAGTTTTGCCACTGCAAGCACCATTCACATTTTCTTCAGGAAATGTACATTCTGACTGGTCTGCGGCTATGCAGCTCCATACGCAACAAACTGTGATGCTCTGTGTAATCTGAGACCTCTCTATCAGAACCAGCATTAACTTCTTGAGCAATTTGAGCTACAGTAGCTCGTCTGTTGGATCGGACCATACAGGCTAGCCTTCGGTCCCCACGTGCATCAATGAGCCTCGGCCCCCATGACCCTGTCGCCGGTTCACCACTGTTCCTTTCTTGGATCACTTTTGATAGATACTGACCACTGCAGACCGGGAACACCCACAAGAGCTGCAGTTTTGGAGATGCTCTGATCCAGTCGTCTAACCATCACAATTTGGCCCTTGTCAAACTCTCTCAAATCCTTACTCTTGCCCATTTTTCCTGCTTCTAACACATCAACTTTGAAGACAAAATGTTCACTTGCTGCCTAATATATCCACCCACTAACAGGTGCCGTGATGAAGAGATAATCAGTGTTATTCACTTCACCTGTCAGTGCTCATAATGTTATGCTTGATCAGTGTATTGCCACAATGATTTTCACATATTTCTTCATGCAAAACTTAATTGTCTACATGAATAGTTTCTTGGTTTTTATCTTCATTGTTGTCCATTTTTTCTGGGCTCATTGTCAAATAAAATCACTAGGTGAAGTGAAGATTGATCAATTACGCTATATAAGATATTGATATTGATATATTAAGCTCACTGGAGATGCCAAACACATCCAATAAAAGTAATTTTAAACGGAAGAGCGCTCAGAAAACTGCCTGTGATATTAGAGATAATGGATAAAAGTGACTGTAATGAGCCCTAAACTTGTTAGCAAGTTATTTCCTATCGTCCTTTATTTATTTATTTATTTATTTACACAGTTAGTAGAGAAACAGCAGCATCTGACTCTGAAACATATGTTGGCATGGAGATTAAAGTCTCTCATCACAGACATGCTCGTTTACATGCTTTAACATACAAACACACATGTCTTCATCCATCCAGACTGTTATTGAGTTTAATTAAACCTCTCTCTGCACAAACAAACACACACACAACCACATTCAGCCCATCAGACGGACCGAGGAAGTGAGTGGGAACTAATGGAAACAATCTGTGTGTGTTTGTCTGTTGAATTCATTCACTCACAGGCCATTATTCATTATGCATTACGCTTTTTGTCATGATCTCAATGTTCGTGTGATGAAGTGAACATAACAGCTGTTTTTTATTAGTTTTGTCTAGATCTGAATGTAACAAATCCTCACTGCATGTCCATATAATGATGTCTGACAGAACTGTGTTCACCTCAAAATCAAAAGAGAGAAATTCAAAATTATATTTGGCAAAGTGAAAATCAAGTCTGTTATGAGAACTATTGCAAGATGAGTATTCTAACATTAAAGTTATTTACCACCCACAATCTCATTATTGTAATGCAAAATAATCTCATTCTCATATTAGGCCTACTGTAATGTCAAAAATTATTTTGTGGCGACATTTATGACATTCCTCAAACAGCTCCCTGTCTGTAAGAAAGACACTTCACAAACAAAATAATGACTAAACCATGAATCATTGCTGTCCTTCAGTTTCAGTATCGTGACAAACATTTTGATTGTTTACTTAGCCTACAATATTTAAACACCATGAGCGAATAAAATCACCAAACATGCACATTTACCTTTAAAGCCTCTGATAAAAATTCATTCACGCGACAATTTTTTTGACATAATAAGCATTAAACTTACCTTAAAACGGAATAATGCCAAAGTTTCAGAGCGTTGATGAATAAACTTCAGACGCGCCGCAGCTCAGCGCGCACCCGCGAGACGAGGAGGACGCGAGTGCGCGCGGCGAGACGGGCACGCGCCTGCGGCAGTGAGCAGAGCTAATGCGATATTCACACAGCGTGTTCACATTTTTTGTGAACATTTTCCAAATGTTACACAGAAAAAAAAATATATAGGATACATTACAGCAGTCATTTTTTCTTAAAAAAAAAAGGAGGAAAAAAACGCAACCGACAGCATGTATTTAAATATTTATGGTAAAAGCTGTAGGCTACTAACAAGGGTAAAAAAAACTAAAATAAAAAAAAAAACTCACTCGCTCCTCAACATGTTTCCTCCCAGACATTCCTGCTGCTTAGGCTACTCTTTTCCCTCTGATTCTCATTCTTATTCCGTTCATCTCCAAGCAAAACAGTCTCCGGCTGAAGAACTTTATTCATATGAGAAGAGAAAATGTTTTTTGGACTTGGATGCCGGACAGACGCTCCCCACAGCGAGGACAAAATTACAGTTTGCTCTCGTCTGCATTACTTCCTCTCACTCTAACACACATTTAGGCCAATATAAATGTATATGTCATTAATTTATATAGGGTAACATGGGGCAAGATGACCCCCAATCACCTTTTTTTTTTCTCCTGACCATAGATGACAAAGTCTCAGCACATATTTAAAATTTTGTAATTTCATGAATATCAACATTTGTGAGATTTAGTCAGCCGAAACAGTTTTGAGGTTGATTGATCTAATTGTGTGTCTCTGGAAAATCAATGCATTGTATTATGTTGTTTATTTGTTAAAGAGGAATTTGTGGACACATCAGTGTTTTTGGATTTGTGGAGTAAAAGTTATACTTTTAATTTTGAAGCGAAAAGATACAATTGGGGTAAGATGAGCCACCCAGAATTCATTTCAGATATTTTCACTTTCATTAAAACCTATACATTATTTGAGTGAAATCATTAAATGTGCATTGCTATTATGACATTTCTTCAATTAAAATATGGGCAATTAAATATGTAAATCTTCATAAGTCTCAGAAAAACTTTACTTGTAGATTAATCTCATTTCATCTCATCCTTACCTTTTTTTTTTACTGCAGCTACGGGGCCAACTTACCCCAGTAGTGGGTAAGTGAACCAACTAAATATGCCTTAAAATACAAACAAAAAACTACTAAATATGCAATCAAATAAAATGAAGCAGACAATATAAAACAAATCAAAATATCAGAAAATACTAGAACTTTTCATGTGACATAAATAACTCTGTTTCATAAGCAACTGATTTCATGGCTCTGATTCCCGTGAACCTCAGAGATCTTCCAAGTCTTTTTCTTTCTTTCCTCAGCTGCTGTTTCTTCTGACTGTGACCACAGTCGGACACACCCTGAACCTCTCGCTGCCCACACTGGCCTCCCACAACACTTTTACAACCTTCTCACAGCATTTACGCAACCTTTTAATAGCGTCTGCGTTCTGCCGCTCAGGGTTTACGAAGCCTCAAGCTCTCTAGATGTCACATGAGGATCCATCACGATCCAGGTTATGCTTAGAACTGGTTTTGCTGGTGTTTTCTGGTGTGGGCTGATGGTTTTCATGATCTCATGTTCCCAGGCAACATGCAGACTGATAAAATATAAATTATGAAGTCACTATGGATGAAAGCATCTGCCAGATGCACACAGATAAATGTAAGTTTGGATTTGGCCGCTGCAGCTCACATTCATTTATGCTTTCAATTGTTTTTATTACATTGCATGAGTGTATTTGAGGTGTGTTTCAGTCTGCACAGGTTTCAGGTTTTCCCCACACACTCATCCATTAACATGACATCACACTGACACACAGAGGGATACTCTCTATCCATAATGTGGTTTGGTGGTTTTTTTTGTTTGTTTGTTTCATCTTTCTCATGGGAAATAGATACTTTCATACTCCTCATTTGGATGAGGTCACTTTTGATGAAAGTTTCTGCTTAATGGATAATATGAATAAAAATATAATGACATTTTGTTTGTTATTTCAACTTCTCTATGGCTGTTGTGGGTTCAAGTTAAAGTGCTTGAGATTATGTTTATAGTTTGTCAAATCAAAGCCTCATAAATGTTCTTCCGTGTCTCCGGGAAACTGTGCCAGGACAACCGGAGCGCTCTGGGAAGCAGCTCTAGACCGAAGCGAGAGGAAACCCGCATGTTTTTGAGGAATCAATCAGTGCTGAAGGAAGTTCGCAGTTTGAGCAGATTTCAATGCAAATGAGCTTTATTTTAGAGCAGAATTCCACAGCTTTCTGAACGCCGTCTCCTTGGTTTCATTTTCCCAACAGTTCGTAGAAGAGAGTCCACAGCAAACACTTACTGTACAATGTGTTCACTGTCAAGCTGCTGCACACATTCCTGCACAGATATCAGCTTTTTATTGGCCCAGCTGACAGGAAACGTTCTCAGAATTTTGGCTAAAATGTTCTCTCAAAGTTATGAAGAAACGTTCTTCTGGTAATGTTCGTTCAACGCCAACTGGTCTTTAATAATGTTCTCTAAACATTAGGTTTTGTCACAATACACATTACTACTAACCACTTTTGGTCAGTGATGATATAAAAAAAAAAAAAAATCCTATACCTATCCTTTCACTTCCTTTAATCCCTCTCTATTGTAGCTTATGATACCCTGAGCACTGCCTATAACATGTATTGTCAGCACTTATTGTCTATTTGCCTAGTCATGATGACTCGCTTGTTGTATTCCTTACTTGTAAGTCGCTTTGGATAAAATGAATAAATGTAAATGTAATCACTTTTTTTATGATGATGATGAAAAATATATCACCTAATCATCTCCATTTCTGGCTTTACAACAAATTATGTGTTTTGATAAATAAATAAAAATCAAGAGTCAAAATGAAACACTGATCCCCACAATGGCGACCAAACATTTTCAATAAAACATCAACATCTAAACCTCTGTTAATTCTCAAAAAAAAAAAAAAAAAAAACTGTATACAAATGATAGAAATAAAGTCAGTCGGTTTGTAAAAAGAGAGATTTAATGTATTTTCAGTTGATTTCATAAGGCTGTGGCTGGAAGTTCAGTTGTTTTGCTTGCGTTTATCTTTTCTTCAGTGATTCTGTTCGTTAACATCAGGTGTCTTCAATAATCAAACCATCAACACTCAATTAATAACTTAAGTATCTAATTAACTCTATCACTGTTTCATTGTTACTTTTAACACCCTGCTGGTAGTTCACATACAGAATGGTGGTAATTTAACACTGGGGAATTTAGGCGAATAGGCCTATAAGTTGGAAGTAGGCCTACTATATATCCAACTTTTAATATAGGACTGGCAGTAATATAGTTGACGTATTTAGGACATATTACAGTACCGTAAATGTTCCCTGTCTGTAGTGTCTCAGGGTTTGTGTGTCTGAATCACACTCGATCTACTACAAAACCACTGGATTATCATGTCGTTTCATGTCATCACCGCTGAATCATTTGTATGGTGAGAGTAGGAGTAAGATGACTGAATCCTGTATAATGCAGATTCCAGTCGAGCCCACTGCTCATGTTCAGACTTGATCACCTGATGCCAATGAACATTCTCTGATTGGTTGAACATGTTAAACTCATCATCATCATCATCATGTGTTTGTGAAGCTATTTCAACCTGTAGTTTACCAAGAAGCTGTACAAGCTCATAGTACAAAGTATTAAATTATTACAAAAAAGACTTAAAAGTGACTCAAATGAATCAGTTATTTGAATCACTTTAGCTATTGAAATGACTCCTCAGTTGCCTCAAGAAGCTGCATTCAGGCCAAAATTAGCATTTATTTGATTAAAATACAGAGAAAATTGTAAACATAAAAAAAAAAAAAAAATCTTAATTGTTCCAAACTTTGACCGGTAAAGTCAGAGATCTCAATATAAACTCAAACATTTCTCATCACATTCATTTTTTAGCTTTAGACTCTTACTATACTAGCAGAAACATTTGAAAAACATGCTCTTTTCTTTTCATCTAAGCATTGAAATGCTAATGTTCTGGCCGCAGAAGCTCTGATGATGTCAGATCCTGCTCTATACTGTCTATTAATGGCACAACAGCATTTAAATCTGTGTGAAAGGAGTCATAAAGAGTCATTCTTCTGCAGGACAAAGCTCTGATTATGTGTTGGGATGGGACTGGATGCTCGGCTACCCTTCGCCACATTCCTCCCTCGCAGAACCGCTGGACGTCTCTTGATCTTCAGCTTCTGGTCGAGCGTTCAGTGTTGTGCTGGTGAGACAGAGAGGCGATTGAGAAGAGACAGAACGCGAACATGCTGTCAGGATGAGACACATATTCAATCCTGTCAAACTCTGATCAGAACATCTGAAACACATCAACATCACAATAGACCGTAGACATTTTTAATTTTTGTCAGGAATGAAAACGAGGCCGTGATATCATTCATTCAATGGATTGTACTGTTGTTAAACAACATGCCAATTGTTCAGCTGATGAAACGGCTTTCCAAAAACTTTCAGAACATAAAACAGTTTTGAAAGTGCAGCTCCTGTCTCTTTGAATGGGGAAACATCAAATTCTCCAAAGCGCTTGCCAAGCTTTCGATTAAATTTCATATTTGTAATCACCAATGAAATCTGACAACAACTGTTTCATACAATTTGTTTCTAAACGCTCGAATCATGACAAAAAAAGTATTTTTCAGGATGGATCAAGCTAATGCGCAGTCCTAAATGCGCATCCCTTGTGTCTCACTTCTGAGGCGCGCATCTCATTGTTTCTATAGGAACCGGAGCTTCTAACAGGTGTTATGAAATATTGGGTGTCTGAGATTTTCGGTGACACTGGGCAGAGCTTACATGAATATTCAAGAGTTTCCTGTTTTGAGTTAAAGCGCCACTGAAAATGTTAGTGGACTGTCCTTAGATCACAGAACTGTTTTCTGTAACGTGATTGTGTTTCTGTGTCGAATTAATTTATGATTCTTTTTTATTAATAACTGTTTATGTATGCTCAGTAGTTTGTAGGTTACATTGTGTCACAAGATATACTTTAGTAGTGATTACAGCCACTGGTGGTCTATCGTTAGGAAATGAGCCAACATTGAGTTTGTTTGTTTTAGTAGGCTACAACTGTTTTGATTTTATTTTAGTTCGTTTGAGAAGATAACTTGTATAAATGTATCTGTGGTTGCATAATAAAAGTTTCAGTTGTGATTGTGTCATTCCCTATTGCTTTCTCAGATAGCCTGCATAACTTTAACCAGACATTATTATTTTTAACCCTTATGCGGTCTTCGGGGTCTTTTTGACCCGCAAATGATGTTTGCTCAAATTAAAAAAAAATGTTCTCTTTGTCCAAATGGCATGAGACTTTGTACGGTGGTTTTAAGATCTACAAATAAAAAAAAATAAATTGGAGTGATATCTTGTTTTTATGTTAGCGTAAAAAAAAAAGTTTCATTCGTGGTCTTCGGGGTCTCTGGAGACCCCAGGCAACAAAATGTAATTTTGTAACAATATAATATATTTTTTAAAAACCAATGTAATTTTACTCTGTATATTAATGTTTTTTCTCAACATTTGTGCAGTTTTTGGAGGATTTATGATTTCTTTTAAATTTATATAAATAAATTAAAAAATATTTTTTGAAATAGGCATTTTATGCATGAACGTTACAGTCTTTTTTTTTTATGTAAAATTCACTTTATAAAAGGCCCAGATTTCTAACTTTCATTCATGTGGATAACATGGATAATTTGACATTGTTTAGTGTAAGATTTTTGCCCATCTTTTGAAAAATGCAGTTTTAAAAGTAAAAAAAAAAAAAAAAAAATCACTTTTACCAGTAGATGGCTGCAGAGCTCCACTATTTGCTATGTGCTATTTGAATGACTGAAAGACGTCTTTGCACAAGTTTTTTTCAGTTGGATTCATATCTAAATGTTATATAATCACAATTATAACAATAAAAATTACTTTGTCAAAGTTTAGCATTTTTTGTGCAGGGCAAAATCAGTTTTTTAATAATTATTTTATAATAAAAATAATAAAATAAATAATTTTTATTTTTGTGTGTGTGTGTGAGCATATCCATTTTGTATTGGGGATGTTTTTTGCATTTTTGGAAGTGTGCCACTTCATTTCTGTCTGTGTGTGTTGTGCATTGTTTCTGATTTTGAGAAAGGATTTTGTCCAGTTTCTAAGTGGGGTGTCTGTGGGTTACATTATTGATGATATTATTGAAAAACTGAATTTTTCAGTACAAAAAAATGCTAAACTTAGTAAAAAGTAATTTTTATTGTTATAATTGTGATTTCATAACATTTAGATATGAATCCAACTGAAAAATTTGTGAAAAGACATCTTTCAGTCATTCAAATAGCACATAGCAAATAGTGGAGCTCTGCAGCCATCTACTTGTAAAAATTATAGTTTTTTTACTTTTATAACTGCATTTTCCAAAAGATGGGCAAAAATCTCACACTAAACCATGTCAAATTATCCATGTTATCCACATGAGTCAAAGTTAGAAATCTGGGCCTTTCATAAAGTGAATTTTACATAAAAAGCTGCTTTTGCATAAAAACCTATTTAAAAATTTTTTTTTTTTTTTTTTTATTTATTTATATAAATTTAAAAGATATCACAAATCCTCCAAAAACGCTCCAAATGTTGAGTAAAAACATTAATAAACAGAGTAAATTACATTGGTTTTTAAAGAATATATTATATTGTTACAAAAGTGCATTTTGTTGCCGGGGTCTCCAGAGACCCCGAAGATCACGAGTGTAGTCAAGTCAAGTCAAGTCAAATTTATTTATATAGCGCTTTTTACAATTTGTAATTGTTTCAAAGCAGCTTTACATATTAGGAGCACAGAAAAAAGAGAAATGGTTAAAAATAAGCTGTACAAGCAAGCGTGGTAATATGTAACATATACAAGATGGTGCTACATTAAGCCAATGTCGGCTGACTCCCAGGGGTGGAAAAAACCCCCTAGGAGAAAAACCCAGCGTGCTAGCACTGGGAAAAAAGTCCTAGGAGGGAAAAAACCCCTTGGAAGATATATATAATATATGTAAATGGATATGGAGATCAAAATCTGAATTATACATTTTTATTATAGAGATTAAAAATAGATTATATATAAATATATGTAAGCGGATACGGAGATTTAAAAATCTGAATTATAGATGCAGCCAGAACTGGATCTGTAGGCCCATTGTCTCCTGGGCTACGTTGTAGTCAGGTCCAGACACAGGTTCTCCATCTGATCTGGATACGGCCTGGATCCAGCACCCGGAAAACCTCAGGATAAGCAGAGAGACAGATATTAGCGTAGATGCCACTCTTATTCTGATGTACAGGTATATCTAGTGTTATAGGAAATGTTCTCGGTTCCGGCCGACCTAATTATTGCAGCGTAACAATCCTTTAACGGATTTGAAAAATGTTAATGTATTGATAATGTGTTATGTGTATGCAAGAGCAAAGAGATGTGTTTTTAGTCTAGATTTAAACTGACAGAGTGTGTCTGCTTCCCGAACAATGCTAGGAAGATTGTTCCAGAGTTTAGGTGCTAAATAGGAAAAGGATCTGCCGCCTTCAGTTGATTTTGATATTCTGGGTATTATCAACTGGCCTGAATTCTGAGATCGCAATAGACGTGAAGGACTATAATGCACCAAGAGCTCGCTTAGATATTGGGGAGCTAAACCATTTAGAGCTTTATAAGTAAGTAGCAAGATTTTAAAGTCTATACGATGTTTAATAGGGAGCCAATGTAATGTTGACAGAACTGGGCTAATATGGTCATACTTTCTGGTTCTAGTAAGAACTCTAGCTGCCGCATTTTGGACCAACTGTAGTCTGTTTAAAAGCCGAGCAGAACAACCACCCAGTAGAGCGTTACAGTAATCTAGTCTTGAGGTCATGAATGCATGAACCAACTGTTCCGCATTTGTCATTGAGAGCATATGTCGTAATTTAGATATATTTTTTAGATGGAAGAAGGCGGTTTTACAGATACTAGAAACATGACTTTCAAATGAAAGATTGGTATCAAAGAGCACACCCAGGTTCCTAACTGAGGACGAAGATTTAATGGAGCACCCGTCAAGTGTTAGAGAGTATTCAAGGTTTTTTCGTGAGGAAGTTTTTGGTCCAAAGATTAGGATATCAGTTTTTTCTGAATTTAATAATAAGAAATTTCTTGTCATCCAGTTTTTAATGTCAGCTATGCATTCTGTTAGTTTTGTGAATTTGTAGGTTTCGTCAGGGCGCGAGGAAATATAGAGCTGAGTATCGTCAGCGTAGCAGTGAAAACTAACACCATGCTTCCTAATTATCTCTCCTAAGGGCAGCATGTACAGAGTGAAAAGCAACGGTCCTAGTACTGAGCCTTGTGGTACTCCATATTGAACTTGTGATCGATACGACATCTCTTCATTAACTACTACAGACTGATAACGGTCAGATAAGTAAGATTTGAACCATGCCAAAGCAATTCCACTAATGCCAATATAGTTTTCAAGTCTTTTTAAAAGAATGTTGTGATCGATAGTGTCAAAAGCAGCACTGAGATCTAATAACACTAATAGAGAAATACAGCCACGATCGGATGATAAGAGTAGATCGTTTGTAACTCTAACGAGAGCAGTCTCAGTACTATGGTATGGTCTAAATCCTGACTGGAAATCCTCACAGATTCCATTTCTTTCTAAAAAGGAGCACAGTTGTGTTGAAACTGCCTTTTCTAGTATCTTTGACAGAAAAGGTAGATTCGAGATTGGCCTGTAATTTACTAAATCTCTCGGATCTAGTTGAGGTTTTTTAATAAGAGGTTTAATAATAGCCTGCTTAAAAGTTTTTGGCACGTATCCTAGTGTTAACGATGAATTAATTATATCAAGAAGTGGACCTACGACCTCTGGAAGCATTTCTTTCAGTAGTTTAGTCGGCATTGGGTCTAACATACATGTTGTTGATTTTGATGATTTGATAAGTTTAGATAATTCTTCCTCTCCTATAGCGGCGAATGATTCTAGTTTTACCTCAGGGACACTACAGTGCACTGTCTGAAGCGAAACTGTAGACGGTTGCATGTTTATAATTTTCTCTCTAATATTGTCAATCTTGCAAGTAAAGAAGTTCATAAAGTCATTACTGCTGTGCTCTTTGGAAACGTCAGCAGTTGAACCTCTGTTTCTAGTTAATTTAGCCACTGTGTCAAATAAGTACCTAGGATTATGTTTGTTTTCTATTAAGAGATTTGAAAAATAAGTAGATCTAGCATTTCTTATAGCCGTTCTGTACTCAATCATTTTTTCTTTCCACGAAAGGCGAAAAACTTCTAGTTTTGTTTTCTTCCAACTACGTTCAGCTTTTCTCACAGCTCGTTTTAGAGCCCGAGTGTGCTCATCATACCACGGCGTTGGATTAGTTTCCTTAATCTTCTTTAGACGTAAAGGAGCGACTGCATCTAATGTGCTGGAAAAGAGAGAGCCAATAGTTTCTGTTGCAGCATCGAGTTCTTCTAAGTTGTCAGGTGTACTAAGGCGATGAAACTGCTCGGGGAGATTATTTATAAAGCAATCTTTAGTGGTAGAAGTGATGGTTCTACCATATATATGGCTGGGTGGTGGTTTTGTAGCCTTGGCTAACTGTATTATACACGACACTAAATAATGATCTGATATATCATCGCTCTGCTGTAGAATTTCAACAGCATCAATATCAATTCCATGCGACAGTATTAGATCTAAGGTATGATTACGACAATGAGTGGGTCCTGACACGTGTTGTCTAACTCCAATAGAGTTTAAAATGTCTGCAAATGCCAATCCAAATGCGTCTTTATTATTATCTACATGGATATTAAAATCACCAACAACAAGGACTTTATCCGCAGCCAGTACTAACTCTGATAGAAAATCAGCAAATTCTTTGATAAAGTCAGTATGGTGCCCTGGTGGCCTGTATACAGTAGCCAGCACAAATGTCAACTTACCTAATGTTACATAAAGCACCATCACTTCAAAGGAGTTATATTTGAAATTCTTTTGAATGATTCTGAATATATTACTATAAATTACAGCAACACCTCCCCCTTTGCCTTTCTGTCGAGGATTGTGTCGATAGTCATAACCTTGAGGACTAGACTCATTTAAAATAATGTAATCGTCTGGTTTTAGCCAGGTTTCTGTCAAACACAGCAAGTCTAGTTTATTTTCTGTGATAATTTCATTTACAATAAGTGCTTTTGAAGAAATAGATCTAATATTCAGTAGCCCAAGCTTTATCATTTGTTTATCTAATTTATCTGTGATTTTCATTTTTTGAACATCAATTAAATTTTTACCCTTAAAAGGTTTCGGAAGTTTTTTGTATTTACTAGTTCGAGGTACAGACACAGTCTCTATGTGATAATATCTAGGTGAAAGAGTTTCTATGTGCTGTGAATTATTTGAGTTCTGTGACGTGAGGCAGCTAGCAGACGGTCGGTTTAGCCAGTTTGTCTGCGTCCTGATCTGGGCCCTGGTTTGTCATGGTTTAGCTCTAAGACTATTTGCCAAATTTCTAGATAGAAGAGCAGCACCATCCCGGGAGGGATGAATACCATCTCTTTTCAACAGATCAGGTCTGCCCCAAAAGCTTTTCCAATTGTCTATGAAACCTATATTATTCTGCGGACACCACTTAGACAGCCAGCCATTGAGTGATGATAACCTGCTAACTATCTCATCACTCCGACGAACAGGAAGAGGGCCAGAACAAATTACTTCTGCTGACATTGAATTTGCGAGTTCACACACCTCTTTAATGTTAATTTTAGTGATCTCCGACTGACGAAGTCGAACATCATTTGTGCCGACGTGGATAATGATTTTAGAATATTTACGTTTAGCATTAGCCAGCACTTTTAAATTTGCTTTGATGTCAGGTGCTCTGGCCCCCGGCAAACATGTGACTATGGTGGCTGGTGTCTCTATTTTCACGTTCCGTGTAATAGAATCGCCAATAACTAGGGCACTTTCAACAGGATTCTCAGTGGGTGCGTCACTGAGTGGGGAGAACCTGTTTGATGTTCTAATCGGAACGGAAGAGTGGTGTTTGTTCTTGCCACTATGCCGCCTCACAGTCACCCAGTTAGCCTGCTGCGTGGCTTCTACAACCGGAACCGAATGTGCAGTGTTTACTAGGCTAGTCGCATCCAAAGCAGTATCTAAGGCCCTTTCATTCTCACTATCCTCAATTAAAGTTTGGATGCGTGTCTCTAATTCTGAGATTCTCTCTGTCAGCCTGACAATATCCCTGCATTTATCACATGTGTAAGTCTCACTGCTGACAGAAAGAGCTAAGCTGTACATGTTGCAGTTAATACACATGATAATCGTCGGACATGACTGACCGTGTTTTTGTACGCCGTCCGAAAAGCTGCATCGCACACGGGACTCGCTAGCTGGATGTCTCGGTCGCTTGCCGGTGCCTGGGGCAAGGGTGATGTGCGGGACGCTGTACCTCGCGGTGGATCGATGAATGCCGGGCAGCAAAGTCTCCACAGCTTCCCGATCTGGCGAGGACAGATCAGAATAACATACATCGGATAAATCCGCCATTAGATCGACAAGGAAGGTTAGTTTAGAGGAAAAAAATAGACGGTAGCTAGCAGGCTAGCGGGCTATGGCTGACACTAGGTGATTACGCTGGTAGATTACTAGTAATAAATCGTTCCGTTTAGTAATACTATGCAATAGGTTAAGTAATCTAGTGAAAAATAAGAAAGTTATATTATGTGAATAGGAATAAAGAGAAAGATTTAGGATAAACTCCACGAAGCTTCGAGCGTAGGTCAGACAGCAGGCAGGCAAAACACTGAGCAGAGAGGCAGACAGGAGCAGGAGCGAAGACCGCATAAGGGTTAAAACACTTTGAGAGTTAGATTTATGTTCCGTTTATGTTTTTGACTTGCATGAATTAATGTAAACTTTCTTTATCCTTTTATGCAAAACATATGCTCTCTATGAACAGAAACATGAGACAGTGATATTAGCTTCCCTGCAGCACTTTCACAAGGTTTTATTTTAATGCACTTTCCACAACAATTAAAATGTTAAAATTGAATTACAAGTGGTTAAATTGATCAGCTACAAAACTAAAAGTTACTAATGCAGGTTTTATTTAAAAAATATTTAGGCTATATGGAGAAGACAATTGGCAAAAGTGTGAGGAATATTATTGTTATGTGGATAATCAGACATATATATGCAATGCTGTGATTGTTCTGTCATTTCTTAATTGCTTGCTCAGTTGGTAAATATTTTTAAAGAGACTTTATTAAATCCTAAAGTTAAGTGTTATTTTTTTCATATTATTAGGAAACATTCTCAATATTCTCAATTCACAATCTCTCAATCAAACAAACAAAAAAAACAAAACAAAAAAAAGTGGAAAAAAACATGAAGCATTGTGAATCAGGATTCAGTTTAACAGTGTTGATATGAAACTATATGGAACTAAATGATCAAACCTGCAGTATATTCACAATGAAATGTATTAGTTCTATTCTACAAGCTTTCCATAACAATTAAAATTTTATTTATGTTAAATTAGCTGCTAAAATAATAGACCATGTAGTAATTTGCATATCTGTAATATCAAAGATTAAAGTAAATAATGAGAGTAGTTTCATTCTGAATAAAAAAGAGCAACTGATTCTGTGTTGGATTATTCACAAATGAGAAGTCACGACATATGACACATTTAATTAGCAAAAACACTTGTATTTAAATACACATTGACACACTTTACACAGGGTCTTGGGATCCCAGACAAATAAAAGTTTGGTCTGCTCATGTGATCCCAGTGATACCAGCCTTTGCTACTGACACATTCAATCTGGAATATATAATAAACTGACATTACAACAAACATGTATTAATAAAATTTGTAATACACTGTCATGTTCAAAACAAAGTGAAAAATAAAAGTGTCTGCTTTGTCTGGCGCACAGGGATATTTATTGGCAAAAGAATGAAAGAATATTGGCTATAGATATTATATTAGTTATCACATGCGTAATTCACTGTGGCCTATTTGGATAATAAATAAACTATATTTAAAGTACATTAACATGTTTTCTTGCATGTGTGCAATTTTTTAAACATATTACATATAGAAATTCAAATCTACCCAGATTAGAAGTGCTTCTGCAAACTAGGAACGTTCACTACTGCCTTCACCACAGGAGTTCACAATTATTATTATGCTACCATACATTTTGGCAAACTTTCAAAACTATATGCTTAAAAGACTCAAGTTAAAGGTGCTAAAGAGGATGTTTTGTTTTATACATTTTTGCAATATTACTTGAAACTGTCTTTATTAACTGATAAAAGACTATTTATTAGGTGCACTGAAAGGAATAATATTAATATACATCATCTGTGGACGAGGTAGGGCCTTAAAAACATCAGCCAATCGTTTACGCGATCATCGCGTAAACGATTGGCCCTCTGGCTTGTCAATCACTGCCATGACGTTCCTTGTGAGAGACGTGTGCGGCTGCGCGCTCCAGTAACTTTCCACACTCTACAGGCGCCGCATGCAATGCTTTTGTCAGGAGACAGGAGTAACAACTGCAGATTATGAGTTACATGCGGTGAGTCCGACATAATGAATCCACTAACACGACACAGCGAATGCCGGTGGTAAACACTCGTGTTCTAATACTCGTACACGAGTTTTGGGAGGCGTTCCCTCGAAATTCTTACGCATGCACTCATTTCAAAAACTCAGTAACAGTCTTTGGTTTCTCAGTCGACGAAAAGATCCTCTTTAGCACCTTTAATACAGAAACAACAGAAATAGGCTACTAACAATGCTATTGGCTCGTTTAGCGAATCCTAACGACATCCTAACGGCGAATCATTGTCTGTGTTCATAACATAGCTAACACATGACACGACATAACACAGTATAGCTTATATATAAAATTTTATGCATCAATAACAGTTAGAATATAAGCTTGACTTCGTTTAACGCTGAAACGTGCTAATTACCTTTAATGTAAGCTGAAGAGCATGCACTAACATTTTCAGTGGCTCTTTAACTCAAAACAGGAAACTCGTGAATATTCATGTAAGCTCCGCCCAGTGTCACCGAAAATCTCAGACACCGAATATTTCATGACACCGGCACGCACGTGACGTCACCGTCGACCGTTATGACTGCGGTCACGCCCACTGAGTGGCACAAAGACTAAGCGGCAGCATTGGTTTTCAGCGTGAATGCCGCGAAAAACACACAAAACACTTCCAAAACGGGAAAGAGCTTTGTGATTGATAGTTTGACACAAAACCTGAGGTATGTATTTAAAAACTGCCGAAAGCTACAGAAAAAATAAGCAAATGGATCACTGCAATTCACAGAAACAGCTGAACTCCAGGCAGAGAAACATTTGCAGTTATCATTTTGTGTCAGATTGTTGGGTTTTGAAGTAAAATCATACCGTATATATTGTATTGTTATATATTATGTTGACAACCCATCAATTAAATATTTACCATCTTAAATTCTGCATAATTGGGTGTTTTTAACA
The DNA here is from genome assembly GCF_018812025.1 of Megalobrama amblycephala. Taxonomy (NCBI): domain Eukaryota; kingdom Metazoa; phylum Chordata; class Actinopteri; order Cypriniformes; family Xenocyprididae; genus Megalobrama; species Megalobrama amblycephala. Next base: position 32,673,923 of record NC_063044.1, on the reverse strand, counting down.
CTGTCAAAAGCTATACCTAAGATAGGGCTGGACAAAATGCCAATATATATAACATTGATATAAGTGATTACGCGGATTTAAACCTACCTTATATAAAATATTTTTATATAAGATTTGCTTTATGTAGCCTATTTCCCCGGCGTCAAATCAGGCACATATAAATCAGGAAACACTCCTGGCTGCATGTCAATGTAGCAGCATGTAGCCTATAGATTATAGAAGTACATATAGATTTTTACATCAGTGCATTACATTTTACATCAGTAATGCAACTACAGAAAAAAGGAGTCATTTAAACCACTTAATGCAGTCGGTTATTTTGTCATTTAATATCTGAGTCTGATCGGCCCCTTTCGCTAATGGAAACATGTGACAGCTGAGTGTATCCAACATTCCACTTCATATTTTCCGTTAATTACGTAGGTAGGCTACATCATTCAGGTATTTAAAGTGCAGTTTTTATTATCAGTGCACTATTTACTACTACAATAAGACATCGAATAGTGCAGAATATTGGGTTCTTTGGTTTCTTCAGTATAGTCAGTAACACTGAAACAGAACATTTTAAGAGATGGCGCAACAGTCGTATAAATGATCTGTGTTTTTGTCCAGTGTTTGTCTCCCTCCAGTGGATCATCCTCATCCTCACCACCGGCATGAACTGACAGGTCACTGCACTCTCTATCCCGCCAGGAATGTGACTAATTACACTGACTGGATATTAGTGAAATATTAACACGAGTATTTCGACACTGCGTCTACACTGTGACTTTCATATTGCGTGACTCAGGCATTTTGATGATGTTTTTCCTTATTATACCCCGGATACAGACGGATAAACGAATGTCAATGTCAATGAAGCTTTGACTTCTGACAGACCGAGAGAGAGAGAGTTGATTTGCTCAACTTCGCTTCTTCTCTTGTTTGTGTCTGAAGTGTCGCTGTTCTTGTTTTTCCTCTCATCTTGTTCATCTGCTGTGGATCATGAGCGGTAAGACATTTAACTTTCAGCTGTTTATCTGTTCAGCCTCATCAGCTGCGAACAGATTCATTTATTCAGACTGAATCAACTAATGAATTAGCCTAAATGTTTGATTTAAAGAACGATACTCCGGCATTATGGACCAAAACACGTTTAAACCTTCTTCTGTAGTTGTTTTGCCCACCTAAAAAAAAAAAAAAAAGTTTTGCTAAACATTTTGCTAACGTTCCTATTTTGAAAATGTTATTTCTAAATGCTCTCTGAACGCTAAAACGTTTTTTTTTTTCTTGATCATGCGAACATTAAGGGGACATTCCATTTTGTAAACATTATGGGAACATTAACCTACTTTTCAATGTTTTCTAAACGTTCTGAAAATGTTTAAATGTAACCTTTAAAAAACGTTAAACGATCATCCATCTAAAATGTTTATGTAAAAAAATGTTCCATGAACAATGTATAAATAATGTTTTGTTACATTTTTAAATAATGTAACAAAACATTATTTAAAAAACAAACGTTCTTCCAGTAATAGAACCTTCGTTCACAGTTATCGAAGGTTCTATTACTGGAAGAACGTTAAAGTTCCCTGTTAGCAGTGTAGTTTTAGTAGTTTTATGTCAGCATTGTGTTAATATTATTGTAGTGTTGTTGTGTGTTTTGTTTGTAATGTAGCCTATCATGTGTGTTAGTGTTTGTGTAATGTGTTGGCCATGTGTGCGTTTATAATAGTAGTGTGTTGTCGTAAAGTTCCCAGCTCTGGATTCCTTCACTATGAGACATTCATTGAGATTCCAGCATGTGTTTGGACCTGCCTGACCTGAACACAGATGCACAAACCCCTCACACACCCCTACTCTTCATCATCTCTCAGGAGGAACACCATCGTTTGTTTAGAACGTCCTGCTGGATATATATGTATATGAATATTTTTGTGCTTGTAGACAAGAAGAAGAAAAAAAAAATCACATTTTTTCACGTCTTAGCAATGTTTCAGACATCTTTGAGAAAAAGTTGATAGTTAAATGAAACGTAACTGATATCTCTGTTGAGTCTCCTGGGCTATAAAAAGATAGATCTGAGCGATTATGCTCTTCTGGGTGTACAGGTATCCGCTGGATGAAAATGAATTTGTTTTCCACTGTTCCCCCAGCAGCGTTATCGCTCTGTCTGTCTGATTATCTCTGGTGTACAGTGAGGGGATGGTACCGTCTGCATTCTCCTGCAGTGAGACAGCTGCTGTTTTTTTACAGTCGCTCTTTTGCCCCTCATACAGTGAATTTACATGTGTTGCATTCAACTCGATCTCAAACTATTTTAAGAAATTTTGTGTGAATTTGCACTGTGATTCATACATTTTTTGTTGTTGTTGTTGTTGAAAAAAGCATGAAACCAGATAACCGGGAACGTTCTCAGAACTTTGGCTAACGTTCTGGCAATGTTCTTTAAAGTTAAGAAGAAATGTTCTTCCAATAACGGTAATAGAACTTTTGTTATACGTTATCTGTTCTTCAATAATGTTCTCAAAACATTACCACAAAAACATTATTTTACATCATTCATATATGATTTTTTTCCCCTGAAACATTTTAAACATTTCTGTTGAAATGTTTTTAAATGTTACTTCTTGTTTCAGAACGTTCAGAGAAGATTCAAAAGTAAAGTTCCGATAATGTTTGCAGAATGATAAAATGGAATGTTCAAATAATGTTCACATACCCAGAAAAACAAATGTTTTTTAAAAACATTTATAAAAACTGTACATTTTTATAACTGAAAGAACATTGAAAAACAATTTTTTCATAACTAAATGGGAAAGTCAGCAAAACGTTCTTAGAACATGTTTTTGTTAGCTGGGAAGGTCCACCCCTAAACTGCCATCAGTAGGGCTTAAGCAGATCATACAAAAATGTACAAACGATGAATGAGATCGCTTGAAATTATATGAAGTAGCCACCAATTCACAAAAACGATAGGCATGAATTGCCGCCAAATGTAAAATAGCTATAAATTACCCGGAAGATAGCTACAAATTGCTGCCAAAACATAAAATAGCTAAGAATTGCTGCCAAAACATAAAATAGCTAAGAATTGCCAGCAAAACGTAAAATAGCTACAAATTGCCGGCAAAGCGTAAAGTAGCTACGAATTACCGGCCAAACGTAAAATAGCTACAAATTGCCCATAAGATAGGTACAAATTGCTGCCAAAACGTAAAATAGCTACAAATTGCCGCCAAAACGTAAATTAGCTACAAATTGCTGCCAAAACGTAAAATAGCTACGAATTGCTGTCAGAACGTAAAATAGCTACAAATTGCCCGTAAGATAGGTACGAATTGCTGCCAAAATGTAAAATAGCTACAAATTGCCGGCCAAACATAAAATAGCTATAAATTGCTGCCAAAACATAAAATAGCTACAAATTGCTGCCAAAATGTAAAATAGCTACAAATTGCCGGCAAAGCGTAAAGTAGCAACGAATTACCGGCCAAATGTAAAATAGCTACAAATTGCCCATAAGATAGGTACGAATTGCTGCCAAAATGTAAAATAGCTACAAATTGCCCATAAGATAGGTACAAATTGCTGCCAAAATGTAAAATAGCTACAAATTGCCCATAAGATAGGTACGAATTGCTGCCAAAATGTAAAATAGCTACAAATTGCCCATAAGATAGGTACAAATTGCTACCAAAACGTAAAGTAGCTATGTATTGTCGGCAAAACAAAAAATAGCTATGAATTTCCGGCAAAACATAAAATAGCTACAAATTGTCCGTAAGATAGGTACGAATTGCTGCCAAAACGTAAAATAGCTACAAATTGCCTGTAAAATAGCTACAAATTGTCCGTAAGATAGGTACGAATTGCTGCCAAAACGTAAAATAGCTACAAATTGTCCGTAAGATAGGTACGAATTGCTGCCAAAACATAAAATAGCTACAAATTGTCCGTAAGATAGGTATGAATTGCTGCCAAAATGTAAAATAGCTACAAATTGCTGCCAAAATGTAAAATAGCTACAAATTGCTGCCAAAATGTAAAATAGTTACGAATTGCCGGCCAAACATAAAATAGCTATAAATTGCTGCCAAAACGTAAAATAGCTATAAATTGCTGCCAAAACATAAAATAGCTACAAATTGCTGACAAAATGTAAAATAGCTACATATTGCCGGCAAGCGTAAAGTAGCTACGAATTACCGGCCAAATGTAAAATAGCTACAAATTGCCCATAAGATAGGTACAAATTGCTGCCAAAACGTAAAGTAGCTACGTATTGTCGGCAAAACAAAAAATAGCTATGAATTTCCGGTAAAACGTAAAATAGCTACAAATTGCCCGGAAGATAGCTACAAATTGCTTCCAAAACATAAAACGGCTACAAATTACCAGCAAAATGTAAAGTAGCTACGAACTGCTGCCAATACGTAAAATGGATATGAATTGTCGCAAAAATTTGGACTTCTTATTTCTGTTCCGGCAAATCTTCCATCACTGTACAGTCACTGTGACCATGAGGTTTGAATCTTTTGGATCATATTGTCAAGCAATCTTGTGCAGAGATTCACTCACTGATTCACTGACAAAAATTGTGTTTCAAGGTGCAGTGACTGTACTGGTAGCTTGTTTGTTTGGATCCGAAAACCAGAGGTTTTTTTTTTATTATTATTAATAAATGTGCTTTTACCAAATAGAGCAAAGAAGAAACTTATTTATGCAGGTCAGGTTTGTAAAAAAAGGGATTCAGTCGAATCGGGTTGGGTACAGATTTTCTTCACAAAACAAAACAGGAAACAGGCACAATTTAGCCACTTTTCTTGCTATACCTACACCGTCTACACGTGAAAAGAGCCACCTGAGGAGCAGCTGCTGATAGTGATCTTAAACATCTCATGTTTTCACAGGTGAATGGCCGCTGGGAGACGAGAGTTTAGTCATGTCCCCATCAGAGGAGGAGAAGTGCGAGGAGCTCTGGGAGCGAGTGGAAGGAGTCCGACACAAACTGACCCGCATTTTAAACCCGGCGAAGCTTACGCCGTACCTGCGGCAGTGTAAGGTGATCGACGAGCAGGACGAGGACGAGGTGCTGAACTCCAGTCAGTATCCGCTGAGAATCAGCAGAGCCGGTGAGGACGCATAGGGAAGTAGTGAAAGAGTGAATTGTTTTGCATTTTAGATGACACTTCCATCTAAACAATGGCAATTTAGGCCTATTTGTAAAAAAACGTCTTTATATATGTCTTTTGAGTGCTTTGAAAGAGTGAATCATTTTTCCAAGCAATTTGGTTCAATTGATTAAGAATTCTGAAAAAATCCATGTGTCCCTTTTGAATCATTTCATAAGAGTGAATCAGTTGGTTTAATTGATTCAGCCTTCTGCTCCATGTGTCCCTTCTCTAGTGAAAAGTACATAGTTCAGAGCATGTAGTAAGACTGTACGGCAATATTGGGAAATTTTGCAAAGTCATAAAATTGAGTCATGATGATACCACAGACGCTTTTGTGCTTATTGTTTGCGTTCAGGTTCATTGAAAAGTCACAGCCTCACATTTCTCACGCACATCTGGAAAAGTCAATAGGGATTGTGTAAAGCAAAGGGTTTAAGGACAATTAACAATTAGAAATATTATTGATTTGATTGCACTGAAACTGTCAGATTAGAACAACAGCTGAACACTGTTATCTTTTGTAGAGCTGCTTTACAGCTGCATATTAAGTTTAATAGCTGATCAATTTTGCTACACTTCATTTCTTGTTCATTTCAAGCTGCTTTGAAACAGTCTGTATTGTATAAAGATACAAACTTTGATTTAGGACGCACTCATCCTCACCTTGCATAAACTTTAGGCTGGATAGTACGTGAATTGAGATGCTGAAGTTCACATTTAAAGAGAAAGAATGTATGGTGTGCTGTGATTGGTGGGCGTGTGTGGTTATTTGATTGGCTGTTGTGTGCAGGCCGTTTATTGGACATCCTGAGGGGGCGTGGTGAGCGCGGTCTCCAGGCCTTCATGGAGTCACTGGAGTTTTACCATCCGGAGCAGTTCACACAGCTGACCGGACGACAACCGACGCAACGCTGCTCTATCATGCTGGGTGTGTGAATGCGTCTCATTTCTGACATTTAAAGTCGGCATGAAAGGGAAGTTGTGCTAGTCCTTTCTCTCCTGTTGTGACGTATATCCGAGTGAAACCGCTTCTGGAACAAGAACAAATGTAGGGCGGGACTTGATTTAGTTCATGAGGAATTGACTGGTTGCACATGTTTCATGTTCCTCATAATCTTGAATCAAAATAACTTCCCCTCCCTCTTGCAGTGGCTTCTCTTCTCTTCTCTGATGATGAGGGCGGGGCAACCTGTCACTCACATGAGATCCACCAATAGCAAGCCACAGCCATTCAATCAATTCCCCACAGACAAAATCAAACCACGCCCTACATTTGTTCTTGTTTGTGAAGCCATTTCACTCAGATATATGTCACATGTCATATGTCACATGAAGAGATGACTTTAATTGTCTTTCATGCAGCAGTTTAATGTTATTTCTGTGATATCATGTGTGTAGATGAGGAGGGTCCTGAGGGTCTGACTCAGTTTCTGCTGCTGGAGGTGCGGAAGCTGCGAGAACAGTTGCGCGGCAGTCGTCTGTGTGAGCGACGTCTGTCTCACCGCTGCCGTGTGGCCGAGGAAGAGCGCAGCCGAGCTGAACGCAAAGCGCAAGAGCTGCGACAGGACCGGATGCAGCTAGAAAGGTGCAGAAATATATATATATATATATATATATATATATATATATATATATATATATATATATATATATATATATATATATATATATATATATGAAATACATTTTTTAATGAACCATGAAAAAGAAGGTGAAATATGCCTTAAATTGAAAAAAATTTATTGATTGCAACATTTTATTATGTAATATACACTTCTGGTCAAAAGTTTTTGAATGGTCATTTTTTTATTTTTTTCTCAAAGCTTAATTTATTTAATACAAAATACAGTAAAAATAGTAATGTTGTGAAATATTTTTACAATTTAAAATAGCTGTTTTCTATTTGAATATACTGTAAATTTATTCCTGTGATCATTACTCCAGTCTTCAGTGTCACATGATCCTTCAGAAATCATTCTAATATGCTGATTTACTGCTCAAGAAACATTTCTTGAATGCTGAATAAAAGACATTATTAAATGTCAATTTAATGCATCCTTGCTGAAAAGTATTAATTTCTTTAATTTCTTTAAAAAAAAAAAACTGACCCCAACATTTGAACAGTAGTGATAATGTTACAAAACCTTTCAATTTCAGATAAATTCTTTCTTTTGATCTTTCTATTCATCAAATAATCCTGAAAACAATGCACACAACTGTTTTCAACATTGTTAATAATCATAAATGTTTCTTGAGCAGCAGATCGGCATATTACTATGATTTCTGAAGGATCATGTGACACTGAAGACTGGAGTAATGATGCTGAAAATTCAGCTTTGATCACAGGAATAAATTACATTTTAACATATATTCACATAAAAAACAGTCATTTTAAATTGTAAAAATATTTCACAATATTACTGTTTTTACTGTATTTTGGATCTCTCTATCTATCTATCTATCTATCTATCTATCTCTCTCTCTCTCTCTCTCTCTATATATATATATATATAAATGTATAAATATAAAATGAAAATAAATATTTTTTATTTTTTTTAAATTATATACAGTATATATACAGTATACTTACATAATAAAATGTTGCAATCAATAAATTTACATAAATCAATAATATAAAATATTTAAATAAACCAAGGCACGTTTTATGTATTTTAAGTTTTTTCTTTTTTTTTTTTTCATTTTAAGGCATATTTCAGGTGTTATTTCACATCCTTTTTCATGTTTCATTAAAAAAAAAAAAAAAAAAAAAATCATGCTTTAAATTATTTATGCTTACATTTTATTGTTCTTTATTTATTGCAACATTGTACACACACTATCATCCAAAAGTTTGGGGTAGATGTTTTTTTTGTTTTTTTTTAATGCTTTTAAAGAAGTCTCTTCTGCTCACCAAGGCTGCATATATTTAATCAAAAATACAGTAAAACAGTGAAATATTATTACAACTTAAAATAACTGTTGTGATGTGAATGTTGTGCTGCTTCAGATTTTTGTGTAAACTGTGATACATTGATTTCTTTGATGAATAGAAAGTAAAAGAAAAAACAGCATTTGAAATAAACCTTTATAATGTAACATTATAAATGTCTTTCCTGTCACGTTTGATTCATTTAATGCATCCTTGCTGAATAAAATATTCATTTCTTTCATGCTGTTTGTGACATGAAGGTTATGAGGTCGATTCCCAGGGATTGAATGAACTGATAAAAACGTGTACTTTAAATACATTGTAAGTCACTTAGGATGAAAGCATCTGCCTGAATGTCTGAATGTAAATCTATTTCTGCATGTGTGTTCACACTGGGTCAGGTTGAAGCAGGACTGGGAGTCTGGTAGTCGTGAGTTGGGTCTGCTGAAGGAGAGACACCTGGAACAGGCTGTGAAATACTCGCGAGCGCTAGAGGAACAGCGCAAAGCTGCGGCGCGCGAGAGGGAACTACTCACAGAGGTACAATATATGGACAATTAAGACTTGTCTCCCAGGAAACCACTGATCAGTCAGTCAAATACATTATTTTATTGAAGAGTTGGCTATATAGTTTCAATATTCAGTGTGAATTAGAGGCTCATTAGTCATAACAGCGATGGCTATGATTAATCCTAAACTGTTCATTGTTCTCAGAGACATGATGTATGATGTAACCACTACAGACTTGCATGCAGTTCATGTCAGACTCATAGTGGGCGTGTCCTTGTGATGTGACTGACAGGTGGAACAGCTCAGGAAGAGATTACTGGAGAAGGAGAAAAGAGCAGACGATGGCTCCACCCCCCCACTGACGCATCATACGAGCTTTGAGGCATGTGACGGCACAACTGCGGGCCCGGAGGAAACGTTGCCGGTCATCGTGAGAAAGACAGAGCGTAACTCTGGAAATCAGGTCTGTCTCAAGACTTTCTCTGTTCATCATTACACTTACAGGAGTGTGTGTAATGTGTATGTGTGTGTGTGTGTGTGTGTGTGTGTGTGTGTGTGTGTGTGTGTGTAGGCTCTGTTGGACATTCTCCAGCAGGACCGGCAGGAGGCTGTGGAGCAGCGGCAGGAGCTGTGCGGCACCATCGCTCGACTGCAGGGGGAGCTGGAGAGCTCAGAGACGCAGAGAGAGAAAGTGAGAGGAAACCTGTCTGTTTTGACTCAGAATCACATACTAACATACTTTCTCTGCTGTATGGGACTGAAACGGTATGAGTTGTATGCTAGTATGCTTGTTTGTTTGTGCGCTGTGAAGGTGGATTATAATATGTGGAAAATGCATTCATGTTAGTTTATTTATTTACCACTTTAAAAATATCCTTTAGTCCTCCAAGGTTAAAATGGCAGTGAATGGGGGTTGAGATTTTGAAGCCCAAAAAAATGCATCCATCCATCATAAAAATAATCCATACGACTCCAGAGGGTTAATAAAGGCCTTCTGAAGTGAAGCGATGGGTTTCTGTAAGAAAAATATCCATATTAAAAACTTTATAAACTATAATAATTGGCTTCAGGCAAACAGCTGTATGCGCAACAAGACACCCTCAAACTGCGCCACAAAGCCCTAGTCCCCCTTCCGGAGATATCTTACCTATGCAACGCAGTTCAAATTTCTCCATGGTTTGTCCCCTTATCCAAATTTTAACCTAATCACAAATGCTTTCTTTCTAATTCTCCCAGCTCTTTCAACCAGACAGCAATATTTAAAATGCATTAAAAGTCAGAAATAACAAGATGATACATAAAATATATATAAAATACATTAAAACAGTTCGGACATAGCACAGTGCTCAATCAGTAAATGCATAGGTAAAAAGATGTGTTTTGAGTCTGTATTTGAATGTGGCTACTGTTGGTGCACACCTGATCTCTTCTCGAAGCTGGTTCCAGCTGCGGCTGGCGTAACAGCTAAAAGCAGACTCTCCTTGCTTTGAGTGAACCCTTGGTATTTCTAAGTGACTTGATCCTGATGATCTGAGTGATCTGTTTATATTATAACTGGTTATATATAGGTTTATATTATGTGAGAGTGTACATATCTGCAATGTATTGAGGTCCTAGGCCATTGAGTGATTTATAAACAAGTAACAGTACTTTAAAATCAATTCTAAATACAACTGAAGGTCAGTGCAAGGACCTGAGGACTGGTGTGATGTGTTCATGTTTTCGGGTTCTGCTCAGAATCCTGGCAGCAGCGTTTTGTACGAGCTGCAGCTGTCTTATGGTCTTTTTGGGAAGACCAGTGAGGAGCCCATTACAATAATCCACCCTGCTGGTGATGAAAGCATGAACAAGTTTCTCTAAGTCTTGACTGGAGACAAAGCATCTAATTCTTGCAATATTTTTGAGATGATAATATGATGATTTAGTTCAGGTCTGACTCCAAAATCACACCAAGATTCCTGACTTGATTTTTAGTTGTTTGACCCCTAGAGTGAAGGTATGTGTTCACTTTGAGAACTTCATCTTTGTTTCCAAACGCAATGACTTCAGTTTTGTCTTTGCTTAACTGAAGGAAGTTTAGGCACATCCAATTTTTAATTTCATCAATGCATTGGCACAGGGAGTCAATGGGGCTGTAGTCGTTAGGTGAGAGGGCTAGGTAAATCTGGGTGTCATCTGCATAGCTGTGATATGCAATTTGGTTATTTCTCATTATTTGGCTCAGTGGCAGCACATATATGTTGAACAGGAGGGGTGCAAGTATTGAACCTTGAGGGACTCCACATGTCATGGATGTCCATTCAGACTTATGGTCATCGATACTCACATAATAACCTCTCCCTTCTAAGTATGACCTGAACCATTTAAGGACCATCCCAGAAAGCCCAACCCAGTTTTCCAGCCTGTCAAGAAGTATGTTGTGATCGACAGTGTCAAATGCAGCACTGAGGTCAAGTAGAACCAGCATTGATAATTTACCTCAATCTGTGTTTAGGCGAATATCATTTATTATCTTTATGAGTGCTGTCTCTGTGCTGTGATGCGGTCGGAAACCAGATTGAAAGTTGTCAAAGTATCCATTCAAGCTTAAGAACTTGTTCAGCTGATTGAAAACAACTTTTTCAATGATCTTGCCTATGAAAGGAAGATTTGAGATTGGTCTGTAGTTGCTCAATATGGTGTTATCCAGATTGCTCTTTTTCAGGAGGGGCAGTTTTCAGGGATTTTGGAAAAGTCCCAGAGAGAAGTGAGGAGTTTACCAATTCTAGGAGATCTGCTTCTAAACAGTTAAATACGCTTTTGAAAAAAGATATGGGAAGTGTGTCAAGGGTGCAGGTTGATGTTTTAAGGTGCTGTACTGTTTCTTCCAAAATTTTAGCATCAATTGCTTTGAAAACAGACATAATAGCTACTTCTCTGAGGTTGTGATCTGATCTGTTTTACCCCAGTGCAGCTCAAGGATGTTCTGGTCGCCTTTCTGATATTATTGATTTTCTCAGAGAAGAAGGATGCAAAATCACAGCATTTGCTGTCTGAGAGCATTTCACTGGGAATCTGACTTGGGGGGTTTGTTAGTCTCTCTACTGTAGCAAAAAGAGTGCGGGTGTTGTTTAAGTTTCTGTTTATAATATTTGAGAAGAAGGTCTGTTTAGCTTTGCCTAGTTCCACATTGAAAGCATGACGGTTATCTTTATAGATGTTATAGTGGATTTCAAGGTTTGTCTTTCGCCACATGCGCTCAGCTTTTCTGCATTGTCTTTTCATATTTTGCACTGCTGTTGAGTTTCTCCACAGTGCTTTTTGTCTGCCACTCTTCTTTCTGACTTTCACAGGAGCAATGTTATCAATAACATTCTGTACTTTTGAGTTAAAAGAAACAAGGAGAAAATCAACAGAGTCTGCAGATATGCTTGGTGTTAAAGACATAGCCTTCATAAACAGTGCACTAGTATTCTCATTTAAGCATCGCTTTTTGACCGAGATAGATCTAACTTCAACAGTCGGAGAGATCAATATATCAAAGAAAATAGCACCACATCCTTAATGACAATGGATGAAATGTTTAGACCCTCACTGATAATTAAATCCTAGAGTGTGTCCATGATTGTGTGTGGCTCCATGTTCATGCTGAGTCAGATCAAAAGTATTCAAAACTGTTTGGATTTCTTTTGCCATATTGGATTCTGCATTTTCTATGTGGATGTTAAAGTACCCATTAATAGTAAAACAGTCAAACTCTGAGGAAATTGCTGATTACAGTTCTGTAAAGTCCTCCACAAAGGCTGGAGAGTATTTTGGAGGCCTGTAGATAACTATAAGTAGAATGCGAGGAGCACCTTTTAACACAATACCCAAGTATTCGAAAGACAAGTAATCACCAAATGACACTTGCTTGCATTGATAGATATCTTTAAATAGAGCAGCAACACCTCCACCTCTCCTAACAGCTCTGCAGACACTCATAAAAGTAAAGTTAGGAGGGGCTGTTTCATTCAGGTCTTCAAGCCATGTTTCATTTAGAAGCATAAAATCTAGGTTGTTTGTGGTTATTAAGTCATTGACTAGAAGTGATTTATTTTTAAGTGAATGGATGTTTAAAGGTGCTAACTTAGTCTTACTTTCTGTCTCTACAGTAATCTTAGTTTGACGTGTAATAGGCAGCAGATTAAATAGGTTTGGCAAACAATTTGAGAAGGCCTTAGGCTTTCTATTACATAATAAAACAGAAGTAGAGAAAGCAAGCAGGCACACTGGGTTCCCGCTTGTTCTGTAAACATTTGATAAAGTCACTGTTATCATAGCGGGGACCCGACACACATCACTGGTGTTACAGGAGGCTGTAATATGTTGTCCTGGCTTTCCTGGCTGTTTTCCCGAAAGTCGTCCTTGGGTGCTGAATCTTGGAGCAGTTCTAACACGTCACTGTCTATCGGTGAGCTCTGTGGGCAGGGCTCAGTCAGGATTGTGTCCGTGGGCAGTGGTTGTTGTGGCTGCATGGTGTTATCGTTGTCCTTGTGGGATGTGTCAACCGCATGTCCATTCAGGTGCTGAAATGAAGTCCTGTGGTCAGTTGTACTCTGTCCAGGTGTGTTTGTGCCATTCAGGTTGAGTGGATTTGCACACACTGCTGAAGGATGATGGAGGCAGAAGTACATATTGTCCTTTAGCACTCTTAAGCCCAGTTTGTTTGGGTGCAGGCCATCATGAGTGAACATTTGTCTCTGACTCCAGAAAAGATTGAAGTTGTCGATGAAATTCAGTCCTTTTAAGTTGCAGGTGTTAAGCCCAAGCAACCGTGTAAATCTATTTGTTCCTCTTGCTGGGAGTGGTCCACTGATGAACGACTGAACTTTTAGTCTTCTTAGCATTTCAAAAAGTTCATTGAAGTCCCTTTTAAGGAGTTCTGACTGCTCCTTCCGAATATCATTCTTCCCCACATGGATGATTAGTCGATTTACAGTTTGATCAGAATGCTCTTAAGTTCCCTGTTTACATCAGAAACTGTTGCTTGTGTAAGGCAGCATGTAGTTATATCCCTGCTGCTAATGTTTCTGATAATAGAGTCACCCACTAACAGAGTCCTGGGCTCGGCTGCTCTAAGAGCTGAGTGCCGCTGTCTGCTCGACCAAGAGCCGCAGTTAGCATCTGTGTTAGCTGCTGGCTGATTTGATCTGTGTCGATAATGTTTGGGGATTCCTCACCCACATTCATCATGTCTGGAGATTCCTCACCCACATTCATTAACACTTCAAATCTGTTCTCCAGATTTATTGGCGGTGGTAGGGAGCTAGTGTTTGGGGTAGAGGATGCTACTGCAATATGTGATACTCATGACAATCTGATGTCTCGAGAGCCTTTGGGTCTCGCTCCCTGTTTGTGCCATCGATTAATATGTTGATCAGTTTCAGCACTCAGTATGGTCTGTTTAGGGGCATTTGTGTGTCATTGTGTGCTGAGGACATCCATGATGAAGCTCCCTTGTGTGTTCCGTCTGGTTTGGTAGTCCCGCAAGTAACTTTGTTTCAAGAACTGTAATCCTTTGTATTCTGTGGCAGTTTGTGCAGCAGGTAGATTCTTCAGCCAGAAGAGGCATATTATTTCTAATCCTTTTGGATGTAGGCAGCTGTGTTTTCCCTTCTCCAGAATGTAAGCTGATGACTGCCGTCAGTGGGAGGCTGATTGGATAAAAAATTCCCCTTTTTTGTAGCAATTCTTCCAGTTAAAAAGTTTGTTGGTGCTAAGATTTGTCATTTGAGCACTGTGCTGATTTGCTGTAGGTAAAATTAGGATATCAAATATAAAAGCAATAGAGCAAAGCGCGGAGCTGTAAGCAAGAGCGCCCGAACAGTAGCGAAGCAGGAAGTAGCAGGATTATCAAAACCAATTTACTGATGAAATAATTTAATTTTGAAATGCGCTATTTGGCTCTGATGCAGCCACCTCAGTCGGAACCAAGTGTGCCACATGAGTCCTGAAAAGTGAAGCCAAAGCGACTTGATCGCCCCCAGGTGGCTGGATGCAGTATAGGTCATAAACCCCGCCCTCTCCATGAAATGTAATGGGACATGAGACAAACTAAACAATCAAATTACACTTCAAATATTATTTTCCAAAGACAATTTCTGTCATTTTAGGCAGTTTTTATTATGCTGGTGTTAGTTCAAGTGTTCGTTCTTTAAATATGGTTTTAGTTAGTTAAAATGGGGGTGACGTCATTGCGCATAATTCTACACATTCCTGCAGGTTTCACGATTATTGAAATTACCGCAAACATTTATGTACTATATTATGTAGATTGAATCCAAACAGATTATCAGAGCAGATCAGTTATTTTAAAACATTATGACTTTATTGAGTTATTTATCGCAACTTATTACACGTAAACGCTCAGATACACACACAGTTATGTTAAAATGCCTGACTTGGCGAGTACACGTAAGCACAGCCGGTTGTCTTCAGTGAATGTGAACAGCAGTATATTCCTTTAAGGCAGGAACACACCAAGCTGACTCCGACAAACTAGTGGCGACGAAAGCAGACTGCGGGGTTGGCTCACGTCGGGTCCAAAGGTGCCCTGACACACCAAACTGACGCTCAACAGCCGACGGACAAGTAGCACGTCCGTTCTGCGTCTGCGTAAGATGAAAAATGCCTTTCCGTACCAGCAGGTGACAGTATCTGAACAGCCAATCAGAATGATCAGATGGCCCAACGGACCGCAAGCTCTGACGCCGATTCAACATATCGAATCGGCCGAAAAAAAGCCGACGAGGACCAACTTTAGCTGATGGTGCGGAACACACTGAGAAAACTCAGTGGCCGACGAACAAAAAATGCCAGTTTGGTGTGTTTCTGCCTTTATGTCTTAAAGAGACAGCAGCCTTTAAACCTGCTACTGTCTACTATTGCCTGTCACAATCAAACAACAAAAGAAAATCTTTAAAGGGTTAGTTCACCCAAAAATGAAAATTCTGTCATTAATTACTCACCCTCATGTCGTTCCACACTCGTAAGACCTTCGTTCATCTTCAGAACACAAATTTAAGATATTTTTGATAAAATCTGATGGCTCAGTGAGGCCTGCATCGCCAGTAAGATCATTAACACTTTCAATGCCCAGAAAGCTACTAAAGACATATTTAAAAGTTCATGTGACTACAGTGGTTCAACCTTAATGGTATGAAGCAGCGAGAATATTTTTTGTGCGGCGAAAAAACAAAATAACTACTTTATTCAACAATATCTAGTGATGGGAAATTTCAAAACACTGCTTCTATTGAAGGATATTATATATATATCTGTGTGTGTGTGTGTAGCTCACGTCTCAGTGTGAGCAGCTGCAGCTGCGGCTCAGGACTCTACAGCTGGACTGGGAGACGGAGCAGAGCAGGAGTGTGTCCTACTTCAACCAAATCATGGAGCTGGAGAGAGAGAGAGACCAGGTACTACACTCACACACACACACACACACACACACACACACACACACACACACACACACACACACAGACATGCGCTTCCACACTTCTGTTTCTGTGTGTGTGTTGAAGGCGCTGCGCAGTCGTGACAGTCTGCAGCTGGAGTTCACCGACTGCCTGCTGGACAAGAACCGTCTGCGCAAACGCATCGCAGAGCTCCAGAGCAGCCTGGAGCAGCTGCAGAGAGAGATGGAGAGGAGCCGAGATCGGAGAGAGCAGAGCGCCACCTGTCTGCACTGCGTACGTCGAATATATATATATATATATATTGAAGTATAGACAATACAAGTAATACCATACTAAACTGTGCTGTTCAACACTGTGCTCTGTTTGTAGTCTCATCTGTCATTGTTCAGTGAGGATCAGTGTTTCGGGCCGTGCTGTTCTGTTGATCTGAGTCCTAGTCCACTCACACTCAGAATTCAAAAGGTCAGAGTTCACACACACACACACACACACACACACACATACAGACACAAACACAGCTGTGTGTGTACTTGACCTCTCATGTTGTCATTGTGTTTTACAGTCGACCTCTCAAGCTCAGATCTGCGAGCAGTCTGAAGGTCAGTGTTTGTGTGTGTGGTTTTAGAAATATTATTGCTTTAACTTACATTTACATTTACATTTACATTACTTATTACTGCTTTAAGTGACACTATCGGATGAGAACAAAACCTGAAGTGAAGGGTTAGTTCACCCAAAAATAAAAATTCTGTCATTTATCACACACCTTCATGTTGTTCCACACCCGTAAGTCCTTTATTCATCTTCAGAACACAAATTAAGATATTTTAGTTAAAATCTTAAATCGGTTCATGTGAGTACAGTGGTTCAATATTAATGTTATAAAGCAACGAGAATATTTTTGGTGCGCCAAAATAACGACTTATATAGTGATGGCCGATTTCAAAACACTGCTTCAGGAAGCTTCGGAGCATAATGAATCAATGTGTCGAATCCGCTGTTCGGAGCGCCAAAGTCATGTGATTTCAGCAGTCTGGCGGTTTGACATGCGATCCGAATCATGATTCGACACGCTGATTCATTATGCTTTGAACTCACATGAACTGATTTAAATATGTTTTTAGTACATTAATGGATCTTGAGAGAGGAAATGTCATTGCTCCCTATGGAGGCCTCACTGAGCTTAATTTGTGTTCCGAAGATGAACGAAGGTCTTACAGGTGTGGAACGACATGAGGGTGAGTAATAAATACAGAATTTTCATTTTTGGGTGAACTAACCCTTAATTTCAGCTGAATGATGACATTGTTGTCACTTTGCTTTATAGTGGAATTTATGTTCTAAAAACATTTTGCTAACATTATTTGCTTACAACTGTTCAAAACATAAAATCTTGGTTATAGGAATGTTAAGGAAACATTCCATTTAATAATTTTGCAAAGAAAAGTTTACTTTTGAATGTTCTCTGAACGTTCTGAAACACGTTCTGAGGTGAAAAAGTTCCAGAAAAGAGTTCCATGAACGATGTACAGAACATATTTTTGTTAGCTGAGTTTCCTGATTGTCTCTGTGAAGCTGTTTTGACACAGTCTGTATTAATGTATAAAGCACTATAGAAATAAATGTGAATTGACCTGCTGTTGTTGTTACTGATGACGTTGTGTGTTTGTGTCACAGACTACTGCTGCTCAAATTCAGAGGAGAATCTGCTTTCGCCGGTGAATAAAAATATCATTTTATGATGTGGTGATGATCATGTGTTCAGTTTGAAATCTCACTGTATGTTTTGTGATTGTGCAGGAGTGTAACATGGAGAAGGACATCAACAGACTCTCGACATTTCCTTTTCCTCCCTGCATGAACTCCATCAACCGCAGAGCAAACGTGGAGTAAGACACAGAGTGGAGAAAACAATATAAATAAATCTGATTGACTGGATCATGATTCACTAAAGTCTGCATGTGTGTGCAGGTTTGATCTGAACTCTTGGGGGAGCGACGAGAACGAGACACAAACAGGTGTGTGATACAGTCTGTGCATCTTTCATCCATGATGGGAGAGAAAAACGATTCGTTCTTCAACAATTCTGAATCGATTCTGAACTTAATTTTAGCCGCAGCTCTGTGATGTCACTTATGTTTTCTGCTTACTTCACATCAAAACACTTGAATAAGAATCTAAACCCCTATACATCTCTGAAAGGTTGAAGCGAATTACTAGGCCAATCACAGGCTTCACTGCACAGCATATATAGATAATAATCAAACAGCGATAATGCCAAAAATAGTGAGAAAAATCCCTCACTGCTCTTGTCTGGAAACTTTCAGAAACTCTCTTTTATTGTTTGCAGCGTATTTCTGTGGAAGCATAGTCAAAATGACGACTACTGACTAAATCATATGAGATAAAAAAAAAAAAAAAATTGAATTATGAGGTTAATTGAATCTCATATGATTTAGTCAGTGTCATCATTTTGACCATATCTCATAATTATGGCTGTCAAAATGACTTAGTATATCATAATTTCAACTTTTTATCTCATAATTACGATTTACTTTGTCATAATTTTGACTCTTTATTTCAAAATTTTGACTTTTTATCTCATAATCACGACTTGTCATAATTTCGACTGTCATAATGACTTTTTATGTTATAATTAAGGACATTTTTAGTACAATGACAATGTGATTCGTCAATTTTAACTTTTTATCTCATAATTATGACTTATTATGTCCTAATTTTGACTTTTTATCTCATAAGTTTTACGTTTTATCTCATAAGTATGACTTTTGTCTTAATTATGACTTTTTATGAGATAATTTTTACTGTCATAATTATGATTTAGTTTGTCATAATTTAGATTTTTTTTTATCTCATTTTACTTTTTATCTCATGAGTATAACTTATGTCCTTATTATGACTTTTTATGCAATAATTTGACTTTTTATGTCATAATTATGATTTAGTTTGTCATAATTTTGACTTTTTTCATAATTATGAATTTTTATCTCATAATCATGACATGTCATAATTTCGGTTTCGTCATGGCTTTTTATGTTATAATTAAGCAGGGTTTTTTCTTATAACTTTTTTTTTTTGAAATTATGATTTGTAAATTTTAACTTTTTATCTCATAATTGACAGCATGTCATATTTTTGACTTTTTATCTCATAAGTTTTGCTTTTTTATCTCATAAGTATGACTGATGTCCTAATTATGACTTTTTATGTGATTTATTTTGACTTTTTATGTCATAATTATGATTTAGTTTGTCATAATTTTGACTTTTTTCATAATTATGACTTTTTATCTCGTAATTATTACATAAGTTATTTATGTAATTTATTTATGTCAGAATTATGATTTTCCAAAGCATGTTTTTTTCTCTTATGTGGCAGGAATGGGCTTCCATATGTTTCTTTGCTCTTCTTTTATTACTGAAGATTGTGTTTTGAAGCTATTTAGAGAGTCAACTATTACTTGACTACATGCGATATATTAATTTTTTTAATCAGATTTTTATACGCTGGCCTATTAATTTCTTGTCTGTTGTCAATTGTAGTTGATGTTGTGTTGTAATATGCACTTTAACTATATATATATATATATATATATATATATATATATATATATATATATATATATATATATTTATAATGTGTCTTTTGTGCAACATTTTGGTCAGTGTAAAAGTTTAAATGTGTTTTAGAAATAAAATTGACTTACTAATTGTTTTAATTATTAATTTTTGTGGATTATTTTAAATTGCATAAATAATTATTAGTAGTAAAAATAAGTGTTCAATGGCCGTTTTGGACATTTTTGGTGTTCTGGCTACTGAAATTTTGGTATTTTGACAAAGCTAACCCCTATTGTGTATTAATTTGTAAAATAATTGAGGAAAAGTTGCATGATGATGCTTTGACAATTATTTTGAAACCAAATCTTTACCTTTTGAATCAAGTTTGAATCTTGAGGCTAGTGATGATTCACTTCTCTACTGTCTATGTGTCTCTTTCATCTCATGTTTGTCTTTTTCATGATTATGTGGACGTGAAGTTTGTAATTTAGACGTTAGTAATGTGTGTGTGTGTGTGTGTTGTAGAAGATTCAGACTCGTGTCTGTTGAGTTCGTGGAGTTCCCTGCCATCTCAACTCTTTCCTCCTGACATCATCAATGTGATGCCGACCCTCCCGATCAAACCTTCATCATCGTCATCCTCATCCTCACCACGGTACGAGCTCTTCATCATCACTGGGAAGCAGGCTGCTTTCACACTAGATTCGTCTGATCTGAATCAGGGTTCAGTTGCACCAGTGAACACTAAACTTTCCTCTCTTTATTTGCGTGTCATTCTTTTCTCAGTTTGGCTCCGGCGCTCTCCTCTTTGCCCAAAAGCATCAGTCTGGCCGATGACATCACTATTGTCGGGGGCAACCGGACAGGCGTGTTCGTCCAGACGGTGAGGGCGGAGTCTCCTGCGAAGCGATGCGGTCTGAAGGAGGGCAGTGAACTGCTGGAGGTGAGAGACTGAAAACTGCTTCCTGTCAGACAGGAAGTCACTCCAATGGCTCATGAGCGATTTAAAAAAAAAATAAAAAAAACCTTCACATTTGCATGCTGGAAAATCTTTCAAATATGTATTTTTAGAGAGTTGGTACCTGAGGAACATATGGAAACACACCATAATAATCATTATAAAATACTTTTACACCTTAAGTGGCACTCTTTTTATTTATTGCCTTTTGTTCATATCACATATTTTAGTAATCATCGTAAATTAGGTATCATTCGAAAGTTTACAAACTTAAGATTCGGCCTGGATGTTGACTTACCATGGAAACGGTACTTTAATTTTTTTTGGCAAGCTCCTCCCCTAGTGGGTGGTGTCAGGTTTCATATTACAATATTTATTTTAGCTACTTTATAGTCAAAACCTTTTGTAATCTTGAAAAAACACATATCGTCGGAAAGTTCTGAGACTCACTGTTCCATATTTGCCAGCTGTTTTGTGATAGAAGTGATATTTGGACAGAAATCTATCAATTTGTAACAGAAGAATGCATTACAAAAAATTCAGTAGAATGTCGGTGACACCCGGTGGCAATTTTTGGTACAGCGCCTACACAAAATCTCATGGGAACTTAAATTTTTGTGATATCAACTTCAACTTGGTTAGACATATGGCTCTCATTTGATAGCAATTCTAGAGTAAAATATATTTGATAAAATATAAATTTTATATAAAAAAATTTACATTTGATTTATAGAACATTTTTTGAAAATAACTCTTTCGAACTTAAATTTTTCAAGTGCTTTCCCTTCAGCCATAATCGGCTGGGTGTCTTCTTTAAAACAAGACCAAACTTAGGTTTGTACTCTAAAACATTCTTGATTTATAATAATTTTAGTTTGGATAGTGCTTTTTTATGTCTATTCTCAAAAATAAATGTGTTAAACTGTGATTTGTCCATCCTGAGATGAAAAAAATTATCATGTGACAATAATTCTGGTTTGGAGACTAATTTAGACCTAAATAATGACAGATGACTAATAGATATTAAATTAAAAATTCACAGTGAAAATCTCAAATAGGAGGTTTATTTTTTGAACTCATTGCACCTGACCAATCAGAGATGATGTCTAAGCCCCGCCCTTTTACAGGACCGCTTGTTTAATGTAATTAATCATTTTACTGCTTGTTCTGTTGCGTGTGTCAGTTGGATCAGGTGTCGTTGGCCGAGGGTCGTGTTCGTCTCAGTCAGTGTACGGCTGAAGTGGCTCATTTCTCGCTGCGGTGGTGGACCGAACCGAACGCACTCAAACACACAGTCAACCAGGAGGGTGAGAGACAAACAACCACTAACTGAAACACCACCTTCTGTAGTTCACGACACTAAGTGATGTTTTCACTCACTGTTTGTGTCTTGTTTTCCAGCACAAATATATAAAAATATATGAAGTGTTGAAATTGATCAAAATGAAGTGAGTTTATGCTTAAAGCAGGAACAAATATCTGTCAGAATGCAGTCAGAAAAATCAACTTAATTCAAAGGGCAAATAAGATTATTTTTCTGACCCCATTTGGTCAGAAATTAGAACTAGAACTAGTCCGAAAGGTTTTTTCGCTGGATCGGTAACAAACCAGTGCAGAAAGATTCTCTGGAGTCTGATTGTCAGTAATTATGAAAAAAAGTTGAAATTTAGATTCACGTCTGCGACGGGACGCCAAAAAATTCAAAGTGCGCATGGCCTTTTTTTACTAAAACGGCTATCCCTCTTGAACGGACTGAGATATTTTCACTAAACTCAGTACATGTATGTGCAGGCTTAGTCTGTGGTCACATGACAAAAGATGTGGTGACTGGCCAGTTGGTGGCACTATAAAATAAAAAACACAAAAATAGCTATAGCTATGCAACGGCCAGTCAGATTGACTTGAAAACTGGCTTGCGGTCTACGAGGATATTCACATATCTCGAAAAACATGTCCGCCATCAGCCAATGAAGTTTGAGCAGCAGTCAGATAAGGTTAACGGAGGCCGATTGGAATGAAACTCGCTGGGCCTGTTTGACTCACGGCCCTAGAGGCCTGTGAGAAATTCAAAAGAAATCAGCCACCAGGGGGCGCCTTCGTGTTTTTCATGTGCGTAAAGGATTGTATATCACACGATTTTTTTTTTTTTTGCACACACCCACGTCATTGATACCATAAAGTAGAACTCCTCATTTTGAACAACTTTGCCTCTTGGACTGCCTCTGTCCTTATTTCAAAATCCTACTTTTGCGAATTAGTCCTTATGTACGTTTATAAAACATATATTTCCTTAGTAAATTGACTGCTTTAGCTGTAAATGGTCTTTGTGATCTAGGTGGTTACAGGCTTGCTAAATAAAAACATTATACCTTTTTATGCATGTGCTTAAAGGCCTTAAAGTGGTTGAACCCCGATAATTGTTGCTCGCAGCTATATTTTTGATTAGTTTCTCTTCATTCTGGAAAACAAGACCAAAAAACTGAGGAAGAAAATCACTTTTAGTAGTGATGTTGCTGTTTAGTTCTCCAGTTAAAACTCCTAAACATCCTTAAACAAGATTCAAGCAAAACTGTGTGAGATATTAATGTGATTGCAAAAAATGTATCTCATTATGATTGTGTTTTTTGCTGTGACTGATTTTTTCATTTGCTTTAAGAATATTTATATAAGTTTATTGTGAAACAAGTAGCGTAATGCATTTTTTTACATTAATATATATACAAAAATAATTAAAGAGCGAGATCAGAAATGTCATAAGATTCTAGTTTATTTAGATCAGTTTAGATTATTATCTGATTCATTAATTTTCTTTCCCTCCCTCGTTTCAGGTTACTCTCGTTTAATTGCTGAACTCTCGTCTCCATCCTTCACCGGCGCTGACTCGTTTTATGTGCGCGTGAACCTTGACCTCAGTTCCCATGGCGACCCGCCGTGTCTCAGTGCTCGCTGTGACGATGTGCTGCACGTCACCGACACGCGTTATAACGGCAAATATCAGTGGCGCTGCGTTCGCGTGGACAAACACACGGGGGCGCCGCTGCAGGCCGGAGCCGTGCCCAACTACAACAGGTACACAAAAAACACACTTAACATTGAAATATTATAAAGAATTAAAACAAAATACTTTTAACTCTTCAGACCATAAAGACCTGTTCACACCAAGAACAATGATTATAAAGATAACTATATTAGCTTCCACATTAACGGATGTGGACATTAATGTGTTTTATTGTTCATCAGCTGGAAAAAAAAAAACAGCTTTTTCCTAACCTCAGTGATCAGGACATGTCCGCAAATATTGTTCTTTTCTGCCCTTATTCAGCTTGACCCCGTAATTGCTGCTTGCTTTATATTCTGTCTTGTTTTCCTTTACAAATTCCATTTCTTAGAATCAAGATACATTTATCATGTACAGTTGAATCATGACTTGGATATTAAACGGGCCTAGTTCACCCATTAAAATGTAAATTTGCTGGTTAATTTACAAAGCATTTTTAGTTGAACTCAAACACCTTGGTGATTCATAACATACAAGTCAATAGGTGCCATCACCTTGAGAGTAAAAAAAAAAAAGCAGATAAAAAGACAAAAAAGATTTGGCTCTTGACGATATATTGAGGCGAAACGATCGGTTTGTGTAATGCCGGGTTATGATAGTCACTGTGTCAGGTTATGCAATTTTGACTGCTTTCAAACTCGTGTCGTGTCCTGGAGTTTATGATTAAAACAAGAACAAATATCTGCCAAAAAGAAACTTAATTCTAATTTTAATCATAAACTCGCTTCATTTTGATCAACTTGAAAACGAGACTTCTTATTTCGCCATTTTGCTTCTCCAGTAAATGTATCTTGATTACAGAAAGTTTAGATATTTGAACTGTGGAAAAAAAAGAGAAAATATTTTTTTGGCGGTGTAATGTTGAATTTCTTTGTTAAATGTCTGATGTCAGGACTGAACTGGTGTGTTTCTCGTTCAGGGCTCAGCAGCTGCTGTTGGTGAGACTTCGTACGATGGCGCTTGAACAGAATCAATGCAGGAAGAAGGTGATGGTCTGTCTTTAGATACCTGTCTGTCTTTTTCTCTCTGTCTGTCTCTCTATCACAGATCTTGAGCTGTATTCTCTGTGTCTGTTCTCAGTTCTGTAAGAAAAGCCCCGAGCGCATTCGGCTGATTAAAGCGGTCGCTTCAAACTATCGTGCGATTGGCTCATCCAATCAGGTGCTCTACACACTCAGCAACCGTAAGCCCCGCCCACTTATACGTTCAACCAATCGGACAAGCTATCAGTAGTACTGAGTGCGTGTTTGTATATGTGTATATATATTTGTGTGTGTTTAGGTCACGAGGAGCAGCTGATCCCATTCAGTCTGGTTCAGATGGTTCGTGTCTCCAGCAAACGGCCGGTGATTTTCTCTCCGTCTCTGCTGTCACGCGGGATCATCGAGCGGCTGCTGCAGCCGGCAGAATCCGGTCTGGACTTCAACACCTGCCATCCAGGTACAGCCACAATCTCAGCATGAACTAAACTAAGAGTTATTGGCGTTAAATAAAACTAAAACCATGTTACTTTTTCTAACTGAAATAACACAAAATATATAAATATGAATGAAAATGTTGCTTTGGCAACTAGCTGACATAAAATAAGTTAAACGTGATGTAATAAACTAAACTAAATATGAAATAAAAAACCACATACATAAAAAAAAAAAAACTAC
The DNA here is from genome assembly GCF_018812025.1 of Megalobrama amblycephala. Lineage (NCBI taxonomy): Eukaryota > Metazoa > Chordata > Actinopteri > Cypriniformes > Xenocyprididae > Megalobrama > Megalobrama amblycephala. The sequence goes on along the minus strand of NC_063044.1, from coordinate 32,648,628 downwards.
TAAAATGACAAAGTTTACAAAACTTTGCAAAAACTACTAAAATGACAAAAACATCAAAATAACTAAAACTTAAAATGAAAATGGAAAATATAAATAAAATGTAATTCAAAATATTAATAAATATTATAATACTACTACTTAAATGACACAAACAGCTAAAATTGACAAAAACAAAATTACTACAAATGAAAATAAAAGTGGAAAATATAAAAACTAATTCAAAATCATAATATATGCTAAATCAGGGTATCTTCCGTTCATTCATGTTTTGATTTGATATTGAAATCAGAAAAATGAGAAAACCGCACCTTTTTTCGTTTTTCATTTTTAAAATGAAAACGAAAAAACAAAAAATTGGCTTGATTTTTCTTTTTTGTTCTGGGGTTGGAAACAAATAAGCAGTTTGAATATTCGATCTCTACATGTGGGCGGGAATGAAACGCCTCTTTCCGCTGATTGGTCAACGAGACGTCAAACCATGTCGTCATCAGTTGTTCATCGGTTCAGATCAACAGAATAAAAGTCCCTCGTTCTACAGCTGTACGGATTCTTAACGCGTTTATTCTACATTTTATCTCGTTCTATTGACATATTAATTTACTTTGCTGCTGCACACAATTACCCCCATTCTACAACTTTAGCACACTGCCTGTTTTATTGAAGTGACCAACTATAAAAATCTAGCGAAGCTGCTCAACGCACTGGCCAGCGAATGTATAGGCACACATTGAATTAAAAAGTGCAAATCAGTAGCCGATGTAAATATGCAGCAGTCATAACTTTTGTTGTAGACAACACCCTGAGTTTTGGACATGGGATGAATTTGAAATATGACAGATATGAAAATATATTACATGTTATTTTAGTTCATCAAAGCGGTGCTATTGAGAGATGGACTTAAAATGCGAATTGGATGATTTGATGACGGAGGTGAACTCGTTTATGCCAATTTGAAATAGGCTTATCACACATTTAAAAAAAGTAAAATAAATAAAGGGAAAAATGTTAAAACAGTGTTAAAAAATAACCATTATAGTGCTCTCTTAAGAAGATATCAATTATACTTTATCAATATTAGGCTATATATCAAAACCCTGAAATAACACTAACAATAATGAGATAAAGAGTATTTTTATAGCCTATTTATTGTCATCTGTCTGTGTCAGAAATTAACTGTAATTGATTTAATTGATTTTCAGGGGATTTGGGGATTTTTTCCTAATCTTATTAAATATGTATGCTTTCTTTTATGTTAAGTTATTAAATTTAGTCAATTAAATTAGAATAATATGATGCTATAGGTTGTTACCAATTAAATCAGTATCAACCAGAGGCTTGCAGAGGTGTCAAAGAAGCACCACCTGAAGTTGCTTTTAGATTTATGAGTTGTTAGATTGCTCAGAGAGGGCAGTATATGTGTAGGAATTACAATTGCATAATGTAATCATATTAATGTTTTAAACATCATTTTGAATACAGAAAATTTTAAATGACAAAATGAAACGATAATTGGATTATGAAATTAATGTCGAATATTGCCTTAGAGAATATTGCCTTAAACAAAAGTTATAGCTCTTAGAAAAGGAAAAAAATAGCATGTTGCCTATATACATATATGAAACAGAAGGATAACTTTTAATAATATTTGACATTTGACATGTCCTACTCTTCTCTATGAAAAAAAAAAAAAAAAATCAAAATAGAATAGGCATAATAGATGTGCTGTGACTGTAAAATACACACACACACACATGATATATATATTCATAGCCTATCTATCATTTCAATTCCATCCCATGTTGTCTAAAACAAAAGACATTTCTACACTCAATGTATCAAAGTTGTAGGCTGGGGGTAGTTGTGTGCAGCTTCAAAGTAAATTAATATTTATGAGATAAACTAATATTTCACGTGATGAATTAATGTCTACACAGAATTAAGCCCTGACTCTGCATCAGAACGATTTGTGTCAACATTCACTAGTCTGGCTATTTGATGAGAAAGAGATAAAATGTAGAATAAACGCGTTAAGAATCCGTACAGCTGTAGAACGAGGGACTTTTATTCTGTTGATCTGAACCGATGAACAACTGATGACGACGTGGTTTGACGTCTGGTTGACCAATCAGCGGAAAGAGGCGTTTCATTCCCGCCCACATGTAGAGATCGAATATTCAAACTGCCTATTTGTTTCCAACCCCAGAACGAAAAAAGAAAAATCAAGCCAATTTTTTGTTTTTTCGTTTTCATTTTGAAAATGAAAAACGAAAAAAAGTGCGGTTTTCTAATTGTTCTGATTTCAATATCAAATCAAAACATGAATGAACGGAAGATACCCTGATTATACTATAATACTATTACTAAAAATGACAACACAAACTAAAATTAAAATGAAATATGGAAAAAATACTCATTCAAAATATGAATAAATACTAAATATTATTAAAAATACTTTAATATTACTAAAACTTAAACTAAACTTAAAATGAAAACTCAAAATATAAAAATAAAAAAGAATTCAAAATATTAATAAAAAGTTATTATATGCTATAATAGTATAGTATCAATGATACTAAAATAGCACTGCTCCTGCGTTTACAGCTGGTATTTACTTCGTCTTTTAAAAATAATTTGTTTTTAACATTTTATTCTATGTTTGTTTTTTGTTTTTTGTATTAAAAATGTCAGGCATTTATTATACATTTTATGGAATATACATAATTATTATTATTATTAGGGGTTCAAGCATGTAGTATTGTACCTATGTACGGGCTTAGTCTGTGGTCACATGACAAAGGATGCGGTGACTGGCACTATAAAATAAAAATATACAGAAAAACGAGAATTTCAAAAGAAATCAGCCACCAGGGGGCGCCTTCGTATTTTTCACGTGCGTAAAGGATTGTGTATCACACGATTTTTTTTTTTTTTGCACACGCCTACATCATTGGTAACATATGGAAGAACTCCCCATTTTGCCTGCCTCTGTCCTTCGAATCGTTCGTTAAATATTGAAGATTATTTCAAAATCCTACTTTTGCGAATTAGTCCTCGGTTTTTGGCTCAACCTCGATAACTGTAAAAAGCTTATGTACATTTATAAAACATATTTCCTTAGTAAATCGACTGTTTTAGCTGTAAATGGCCTTTTCCATCTGTGATCTAGGTGGTTACAGGCTTGCTAAATAAAACATTACAGCTTTTGACGCATGTGCTTAAAGGCCTTAAAGTGCTTGAACCCTATATTTTGCCATTTTATGGATTATACATAATACTTTTTAATAAATGTTATTTTTCCCACTATTATTTTTATTAATAGGGGTACAAGAATGTAGCATTGAAACCCTATTGTAATTGTTAGATCCTCCAAGGATCAGCATTCTTCCCTAAAAGTGATCAGGCAGACCAAACGGCAAGTTGTAGAGACTTGAAACTTTGAGGGCTGGTAGTACTCATACCGTCTACAACGTCACCAAGGCTCATGCCGATTGGCCTGACGGGGGCGTTACAGCGGTCAAAAGTACGAAATGGCTCATAACATCTGTGTTCTTATATCATTGAAATTCTCAGATTTGATCGTCACCCTGGTGAAATTTTCAGGTATTTTGGATTTTTTGAAAAACCTGCTTTTGCGAATTAGGCCTAGGTTTTTGACCCAATCAGAATCAAACAAGTGCAGCACCATTCTCTGGAGTCTGATTGTAAATAGTTATTAAAAAAAAAAAAAAAAGTTGAAATTTCGATTCTGGGTCCCTAAGGGCTCCCAAAACATTCAAAGTGGCCAGAGCCACTTTTACTAAAATGGCTATAACTCGTGAACATGAGATATTTTCACCAAATTTGGCACACCTATGTAAGAGCTCATTCTGTGGTCGTGTGAAAAAGGATGCGGCGACTGGCCTCTTGGTGGTGCTATAACTGGAAAAAAACAAGAAAACGGCTATAAATACTTCACCGTTAGTCCGATTGACTTGAAAATTGGTGTGCAATGTCTTCATCTGAGGTGCCATGACTGTCTATGAGGACATTGACACATCTCGAAAAACCACTGAAGTTTGAGCAGCTATCAGACAAGGTTAACGGAGTCCGATCGGAACGAAACTCATTGGACCTGTTCGACTCACGGCCCAAGAGGCCTGTGAGAAATTCGAAAGAAATTGGCCATTGGGGGGCACCTTCGTGTTTTTCACTTTTGTAAAAAATTGTGCATCGCGCACGCCTACAACGTTTGTACCACATGGTAGAACTCCTCCTTCTGAGCAGCTTTTCCTCTAGGACTGCTGCTGTCCACCCAATCATTCATTAAATATTGGAGATTTCAAAAACCAACTTTGGCGAACTAGTCCTAGGTTTTTGGCTCAACCTCGATAGTTTGCTGTATATTTGCTGTAAATGACCTTTTCCATCTATGATGGAGATGGTTACAGGCTTGCTAATTAAAACAATACCTTTTGAATACCTTGAAAACCGATAATTGCTGCTCGCAGCCATATTTATTATTACTATTATTATTGTGTGCAGAGCTGCTGGAGGGTTGTGTGCATCAGGATAAAAGTGTGTTCCTCTTAGACTCTTCAGATCAACCACTGGGAATCAAACTACAGGGTATTCAAGAGGTCATTAACCAGGTAAACATTAACACAGAGTCACCACTGTCCCATACAGCAACATAGTGTGGCCCAGATTCGGTACATGTGGATTACACGCGGACCAGATTTGGGCCAGATCTGTGCCGACATTATGTTGCTGTCAGGGGTGTTATACTCTGTCTGTGTGTGTGTTCAGGACAAACACTGTCTGCTTCAGCTGGGCTTGAATCATGTGGAGAATCTCCTGAAGCAGAGCATCTATCCCATCATCATCTACATCAAACCCAAAGACAAGAAGGGCCGCAAGTTCAGGTGCGCATCTGTATCTATATGCATTGGGAATTAAACTGAAAATGTCTACTTCAATTCCTGAATTTGAATTAATGTAGCAAACATGATGTGGAATTGCAATTGAAATGGGATTGTAATAAATTAGAATTACAATCAGTTGAAATTCATATAACTGTAACATTTAACTAGAAATACAAATATTGGCACATTAAAACTCTGAATGTTTCACAAAGCTTTGTTTTGAAAGTTTTGACAAAGCTCTAAAGTTTGAAGGCCTGATAGATGAATAATGGTCAGTGGATAAAGATGATCTAGTTACATCAGCTCTTGATATCAGGCAAAGCCCAATGAAACGCTTGTGTGTGTGTCAGGAAGCTGTTGTCAGGGCACAGAGAGGAGGACCTGATGGAGGCCTGTCAGATGGAGGAGCTGCAGCTGGAGACTCTTCCTCTGATGTTCAGTACGGTGGAGCCGAACACATGGAGCTGCACAGACGAGCTGCTCGCCATCATACGCAGCACCATTCTGATCCAGCAGAGGGCCGTGGTGTGGCTGGAGCAGGAGCGCGTCCAGTAGAGCCGCATCGTTTCACACTTACTGTTGTTTAGGCTTGGTTATGGGGCGAATGGTTAATGATGGTTATATAGTGGTTATCATTACAGACCACCTAGTTATGCCTCAAAGCAGGGTTTCTGTGGGTCTTTAAAGAGCTAATTTCCACAAATGAAAGCCTAGAAAGGTCTTAAATCAGAGCTGGAAAGTCTTATGCCTGGTTTCACTGACAGGGCTTAGATTAAGGCAGGATTAGGCCTTAGTAGTGACGTTATGTTCTGTGCCGACGCTTCGAAGCATGTCGAGAAATCCCGGAAGCTTTCAGTGAAGCACATATCGAGGCTTGTATCGTTTTAGACCAATGACGTCATTGATGACATCATCGCTTTATACCAATGATGTCATTGATGACATCCGAAGCCTCGCTTCTGCCAGACTGGTTCAGGAAGCGGTTTGAATCTTGGTGCGACATTTTGACAGATATATAAACCCATGGGATTCTTTCAAAATGTGTGGTTTTAGAATAATAATATCGCCCCTCCTGCCTATTATGACCAAATAATATATTTACACACATTATTCATATAAATAGATTAGTCTATGTGGAAATTGATTTTTCTTCACCGTTATTTCTAAGCCTTAACTGGCGCAAAATACATTGTATCAGATCACATCAGGTCATCTGTAATGTATCTGCTTGTTTTACACTCTTTGACCACCAGGTGGTATTGTGAGCAAATGAAGCCTTGAGAAATGAACCCTTTTGTGAACCACTTGGCTGAAAAGCTTCAATGCTTCACGAGGCTTCTTCTCGCTATCACTAGACCTTAGTTTGAAAAAAAAATATTACTGGTGTAATCTTAAAGGGTTAGTTCACCCAAAAATGAAACTTCTCTCATTAAATGGGCTATAAGATTTTCACTTTAAGAATAAAAAAGAATAAAAATACCCCTGTATGTTTGCAGATATTTAGGAAACATGCTAAGTTCACCTACTCGTTTCTCAGAAAAACAATGCTACAGCCAGATATTCTACTTTGAAATGTGTGTTCCGTGTCGGAATGTCTGTTTTTGTTTTGGTCTGTGCGAAACCGTGTGCTGCCAGTTTATTCAATAGTATTTCGACATCACAGGTTGCCAGTTGGCGGAAAACACCACGTATTACAGCCATGAAAACCAGCAAACAAACTGGGTCAGAGAATCACAGATTCTACTTGACCTAAAAAGCCTCTGAATCCATCTAAATATCTCTATGAACAACAGCATATTAAAACAGATAAATCAACTCATCAGCATACAGTGTGTAAGTCTCCTCAGCTTTCATTGTCAATTGTGCTCCCTCTTGTTGCTCATCCTCAAGCTGGCCACCCGAGTCTTTGAACGAGGGGGCGGGACAAACAATATTTTGAAATTGAACTGCAGTACCTGTTTCGACCACTGGGTGTCATTCCTACATGGAGCTCCTTTAATTACTCACCCTAATGTCATTCCAAGGATTTTATTGAGGAGAGACAAATTTGTTGAATAAAGTCATTATTTTTGTTTTGTTTTTGTGTACAAAAAGTATCCCTGACAGCAACATAGTGTCGGCCTAGATCTGTCTATCATGGGATTCTCGTCACTTCATTACATTAAGGTTAACACACTTTAGTCATGTCAACTGTTTTAACGGTCTTTTCTGGACAGTGAATGCTGTAATTTCATTGCTTTCAATGGAGGATAAAAAAAAAACCTCTTGAATTTGATCAAAAATTAATTTGTGTTCTGAAGATGAACGAAGGTCTTACGGGTGTAGAACGACATGAGGGTGAGTAATTAATGACAGTAATTTCATTTTTGGGTGAACCAACCCTTTAAGTTGAAACAATGTATATTTTAAGATATGTCAGTGCAAGTTGCTTTCAGTTAAAACGGCTCAAACATGCATATTAGTCTGGGACTAGGGTTAAACCTTGTCTGTGAAACAGGGTCAAAATTCATGAAGTCATGCCATTAAATGTTGCATGCACTGCAAAAACTCTTCCTCAGTATTACATCTTTAAATCAAGATGGATTTACTTACCAAAAATGAATATATGAAGTGTTGTTTTCTGAGAAACTGAACAATAATGAGTTTATGCTTCAAACAAGAATAAATATCTGTCAGTAGGGGTGTAGTACAGTTAAAGTTCGTGACTGGGAAGGAAGAGGTCTGGGTCGACGAACAACTGCTGACTGAGCTTTTATTGAGAATAAAGTTCAACAGAAAGGCTGTGTAGAGCGCAACAACATCAACATAAACATCCACAAAGGGCTTCACTCCAGATTCGGTAGTCACAATCCACAAGGGCTTCACTCTAGATAGCGCGCTGCGCCTCAGTCAGCAGTTCCCCTCTCCCTCACCAACTCCTGCTTCTCACGGCGTCTTATCCCGTCTCCGCGCCAATCACTAGAACGAGACACAGGTGTTCGTGATTTGTAATCAACCCACTCACTTACCAAGCGTCTCCCGCTATTCTCTCCGGTTGCAGACCTCGCTGAACCACGCCCCCTCGCCACATACCCCCACCGCCCGACTCAGGCCGGGGAGCCATCCGGCCTGCAGCCCCCCCCCCCCCCCCCCCCCCCGCACTTGCCCATGCCCCAAGTGGAAGCCCAGATACTTTACCTCCACGCGCCCAATCGCACACTTCTTCGGGTTGGCCGTGAGCCCAGCCCCTCTCAGCGATCTCAGGACGGCTCTCACATGCTGCATATGCCGCTGCCAATCATTACTATAGATAATAATATCATCTAGATAGGCAGCCGCATACGCACCATGGGGCCGGAGAATTTTATCCATGAGTCGCTGAAAGGTAGCTGGTGCCCCGAACAGCCCGAACGGAAGGGTAACAAATTGGTGTAATCCGAACGGCCGTCGTGAAAGCTGTCTTTTCTTTGGATAAAGGCGACAAGGGGATCTGCCAGTATCCTTTAGTTAAGTCCAGTGTCGAATAAAATCGAGCCGCACCGAGCCGGTCAAGCAATTCGTCCACCCGCGGCATTGGATACGCGTCGAATTTCGACACTGCATTCACCCTGCGATAGTCCACACAGAAACGGACCGAGCCGTCGGTCTTGGGGACCAAAACTATCGGGCTCGCCCAGTTACTGCTGGACTCTTCTATTACTCCCATCTTAAGCATTGCCTCTAATTCGCCCTGAACTACCTTTTTCTTGTGCTCAGGTAATCTGTACGGCCGGCTGCGAACAACCACGCCCGGCTCCGTCTCGACGTGGTGCTGAATGAGGTTGGTACGCCCCGGCAGGGGAGAGAACACGTCTGCAAACTCCGCTTGCAACTTAGATAGATCAGTGAGCTGGGAGGGCGAGAGGTGATCTCCTCCTGGGGTCAGAGCGAGGGATTGAATTTTTACATTCGCCTCTGGCCCGAGATCATCCTCCCCGCTAATCACCGTCGCCAGCATCACTGATTCTGCCTCATTCCATTTTTTAAGGAGATTGAGGTGATAAATTTGACGTGCCCCCTCCTGTCAGACCGTACCACCTCATAATCGAGCTCGCCCACTTGCCGTGTAACCTCAAAGGGTCCTTGCCACTTTGCAAGTAATTTCGAACTTGAAGTAGGGAGCAATACAAGTACTTTCTCTCCTGGTGCAAATTTGCGTAAATTAGATCGTCTGTTATACAGCTGGCTCTGTTTGTGCTGGGCTTGTAACAAATTCTCCATTGATAGCCGCCCCAAAGTGTGGAGTTTTGCTCTCAAGTCCAGCACATACTGAATTTCGTTTTTGGCCTGAGATGGTCCATCCTCCCAAGCCTCCCTTAGGACATCCAGCACCCCGCGAGGCTGGCGTCCAAAGAGAAGCTCGAAGGGGGAAAACCCCGTGGAGACTTGCGGGACCTCTCGCACTGCGAATAACAGAGGTTCTAACCACTTATCCCAATTTTTGGCGTCTTCTTGCACGAACTTACGAATCATGGATTTAAGCGTGCGATTAAAACGTTCGACCAGCCCGTCCGTTTGTGGGTGAAAGACGCTGGTACGAACCGATTTAATGCCCAGTAATTCGTACAGTTCGCGTAACGTGCGTGACATAAACGCCGTGCCCTGATCAGTGAGGATTTCTTTTGGAATCCCCACTCGGGAGATTAAACGAAACAGTGCATCCGCAACACTCTTAGCGGAAATGTTGCGGAGCGCCACTGCCTCAGGATATCGCGTTGCATAATCAACAATGACTAATGCAAAGCGATGTCCCCTTGCTGATCGTTCTAATGGCCCGATGAGGTCCATACCAATTCTTTCGAAGGGGACCTGCATTAATGGGAGTGGGCGCAATGGCGCTTTTGGGGTGGCCGGTGGGTTTACCAGCTGGCATTCACGACAAGACGCGCACCACCTGCGTACATTCTCGTGAATGCCCGGCCAGAAGAATCGGGTCATGAGCCGATTTAGTGTCGCCGTCTGTCCTAAATGCCCCGCCATCGGATTAGAATGAGCCGCGTGGAAAAGCATTTCCCTGCGGCTCTTTGGAACTAATAACTGGGTTGTATCCTCTTTTGTCTGAGTGTCTTGGGTCACTCGGTACAACCTATCTTTTATAATCGCGAAATATGGATAAGCAAGCGGACATGCAGGCTGGAGAGGCTGACCATCAATCATACAGACCTTTTCAAACGCATGTTTTAGCGTCTCATCCTGGGACTGCTCCAGGGGAAAATCATCGCGCTCCGGAAGAATTAGTCTTCCGGCTTCACTCTGTTCCCCTGCAGCAGCGCTCTCCGGTCCCTGATCAGTCTCTCCCGCCTGCACTCGCGCCTGCCTACCCCGCATTTTCTTTTCCCAAGAGGCATCCGAGCATAAATAACCCAATAATTGACTGAACGCCGGCCAATTTGTTCCCAAAATTATCGGATGCCGGAGGTGCGGGTTAACTGCAACCTCAACACTATGCTTTTGTCCCCGGATTTAATTATGACGGGCATTACAGGATATTTCACCACATCCCCGTGCACACACCGAACCCCAACCATGCGGCCTGTATCCAATGCCCCAGATGAAATCAGGCTTTGATGGACCGAGGTTTGGTTACAGCCAGAGTCCACCAAGGCCTGATAGGTACCCCCCTTGATACGCACAGGTATCTGGTACTCGCCAGCTTGACCAGGGGCAGCTTGTGGACGGTCGGGGATCCGGATCATGGTCCCAACTTCCATAACCGGACCTTTATCCACAAAATGATCCGGGTCCCCACACCGCCAACAAGCCGGCCCAGACCTGCCCGCCGCTCCTGTGGCAGAGAGTGGGCTGAACGGCTGACGCGGAGAAAGGGGAGAAGCAGGAGAGGGGCCCGTCCCGGCGGCAGTGAGTCCCGCCCCCCTGGGGTCCATAGAGCGCCGTTGGGGCCGTCCCGCCCCGCCCCCGGGGCGGAACGCGAGGTGGGCCGGGCGGACGAGACCTGGGAAGAGGGACAGGTCTAGAGAGAGAGGGGGACAAAAGAGAAGGAGAGAGAGAGACAGCTGGAAGGGGTTCGCCGACCCCTTGGCACGCCACCATGTGGTCCTCCGCCAATTGGATGGCTGAGTCCAGCGACGTGGGGCGGTGGCACTGGACCCACTCGGCCGTCTTCTCCGGGAGGCGAGTGATGAACTGCTCCAGCACCATGCGATCGATGGCCAGATCCACGTCGCTTCCCTCAGCCAGCAACCATTTGCGGCACGCGTCCCGGAGCTGTTGGGCCACCATGAAGGGCCGGCCGGACTCACCCAGGTCGAGGGAACGGAAGCGTTGTCGATGTTGTTCCGGGGTCCGGCCAACCCGATGGATGATGGCCCGCCGCAGGTCGTCGTAGACCAGGAGGTTCTGGACTGGCAGCTGCTGTGCCGCCACCTGTGATTCACCCGAGAGGAGCGGGACCAACCTCATAGACCACTGGTCCCGCGGCCATTCACACACTTCGGCGGACCTCTCAAAGAGCTCGAGAAAAACTTCTGGATCATCCAGTGGGCCCATTTTATTTAACGGCAGGTGGGCAGGCACAGCTGGCTGCCCGCGGGGCTCCCGAAGAACCTCCCGGTCAATCCAGCTCCGGAACGCCTCGCGGTCCTCCTGCTGGGTCCGGAGGATGGCTTGGTAACACCGCTCCTGGTCTTGGCGCAGACCCAGCAGGGCCTGTTGTTGCTCTTGGTGCAGGACCGCGAGGGACGCGATGATGTCCGCAAATGGGGTGGAGGACGATGGCTGCATGGCGGCGTACTCCCGTCTTCCTTCCCGGGTTTCGGCACCAGTGTAGTACAGTTAAAGTTCGTGACTGGGAAGGAAGAGGTCTGGGTCGACGAACAACTGCTGACTGAGCTTTTATTGAGAATAAAGTTCAACAGAAAGGCTGTGTAGAGCGCAACAACATCAACATAAACATCCACAAAGGGCTTCACTCCAGATTCGGTAGTCACAATCCACAAGGGCTTCACTCTAGATAGCGCGCTGCGCCTCAGTCAGCAGTTCCCCTCTCTCTCACCAACTCCTGCTTCTCACGGCGTCTTATCCCGTCTCCGCGCCAATCACTAGAATGAGACACAGGTGTTCGTGATTTGTAATCAACCCACTCACTTACCAAGCGTCTCCCGCTATTCTCTCCGGTTGCAGACCTCGCTGAACCACGCCCCCCTCGCCACAAGGGGATAAGAACTTGTTTGATTTTTCTGAGCCCATTGGATATTTGTTCTTGTTTTAATCATAAACACTTCATTTTAGTCATTTTGCTTCTCTAGTAAATGACATTTGCACTGGAAAAAGGGCCAATAATAATAAAAATATATTTTTTTTATTATTATTATTATTTTTTTTGCAATTTGATCAAAATGTGAAGTAAAAGTTATTTCTATATTTTATTGTTTGGAGATCATTTGAAAAATGTGGATAACCAAACAGTTGTGGGGCACCATTGACTTCCTTACTGTGAAAGTCATCATGTTTGGTTACCCATATTCTTCAAAATATCTCCTTCTGTGTTCAACAGAAGAAAGAAACACATACAGGTTTGGAAAAACTTGAGGGTGAGTAAATGATGACAGGATTTTCATTTTTAGGTGACCGTTATGCTTTATTTTATTTATTTATTAAATGAAAAAGTAATGGAGATCTGTTGTATTTTCAAACTTCGAAGCATTGCTAATACAAGACATGTAGACATTTATAGACCATATTGATGTATTTTGTTCACTTCAGTTAGTTCCTTAAATTAAAAAGATCTTCAAAAAAAAGTCTTAAATGTACATTCATAAAACCTGCAGAAACTCTGCAAATACTTCATAATGTGAATCCTTAACATTTATTATATGATGATTTTTTAAAGTATTTTATGTTCATGTTTTATATCATTTTTACTATGAACTTTGTTGATGTAGTTGTTACAGCAGTAAACTTTAATCTTCAGACAACATGCCTAAAAATATTGACAGATATTTAGAGTTTGAGGCACAGCATGTGAACTGGATATACATGAGCTGCACTGTGTTATATCTGTGAAATGATTTATGACCTCTGACCTGGAGAACAACATGATGACCTTCACACGGTCAGTGTTGGGATTGACAGCTGTATTCAGGTGCTAAAATATATCTGATATTAATGATTGATCTGTGAGCCATGTGTGATGTCTTTATCTTTTTAGTTAAAACACATTCCAGGACATGTGCAACCACATCGAGGCCCATAAGAGTATTTCCGTGTACGTTTTAAATGAATGCTTACTTTTCTTTTCTGATTTCCTTTCAGTAAATTCACTTTTTTAAAAATTTTTTATTCATGAAACTGAAAGTGTAATCCTCAGACTTTATTAAAACAGTAAAATCTGTGGCTTTGACTCATTTTATACTCATAATATAAAAAATAATGTATTCACCTTTATGTCACAGTCATTCCAAACCCCCAAGCCAGAGTTTTTACACTCTCTTATCTATTATATATCTATTCCATAGAATGACAAGACAGCTTTGTGTCATGTGGACTGGACTTTAGTTTCATGACCGTTAAGAACGTATGTTCAATATAGTGTGAATATGGGTAGTATGAATGAAAATCAGACATATCTGCCATGTTGTTACGGTCACATGACCTGCCAGCATCAGTTGCGTTGCTTTACTGCCATTCATAAATCCTTTCCCATGGCCTCATGGGATAGTAAAGGGTCCATCGAATGCGCACTTCAGAATCTTGCAGGGAGTACATCCAGGTACTTTTTGCCTAGTTTTTCAAATACAATGAATTCAAACATCCTGTTTTGCCGTTTTTAATTTTCCCGTATAGTAGGGAAGTATTTGATTTCGAAACACTCAGTTTTTCCAATCTTGTCCAGTTTTGGTGAGTCCGTGTGAATTGTATCCTCAGTTTGCTATTCTCAGTGTCACCGGTGTGTCTTCTGCTGCTGGAGCTCATCTGCTTCAAGGTTGTTCAGAGATGCTCTTCTGCAGACCTCGGTATTAGACGTTCTGTTGCTTTTCTATCAGCTGAACCAGTCCAGCCATTCTCCTCTGACCTCTGGCATCAACAGGGCATCTTCTCCTGCCACTCACTGGATATTTCCTCTTTTTCAAACCATTCTTTGTAAACCCTAGAGATGGTTGTTATTGAATATCCCAGTAGATCAGCAGTTTCCAACGTTCACACTCATTTAAATCACATTTCTTCCTCATACTGATGCTGAGTTTCAACTTCAGTAGGTCGTCTTGACCATGTCTATATGCCTAAATGCATTGAGTTGCTGCAGTGTGATTGGCTGATTAGATATTTGAGCTAATGAACAGTTGAACAGGTGTACATAATAAAGTGGCCAGAGTGCATATACTGTATAAATAATTCAAGAAATATTAACATTACTTACTTTCGTTCAATTGCATATATTACACTTACAGTTACGTATGCATAAATAACATAAAATACAGGTGTCAATCAAAGGTAATAATATAAAAATAAAAATAAGGCTACAACCATATAGGCCTAAATATATATTTAAAAAACTGCAAAAAGCAAATAAGCTTTTATGATCTTTATGGATTTCTTATTAAGAAAGTCTCTATATAGAGCGATGCACTTCACATTTGCCAAAACAGTTTTAAATTCCCATTTACATTTGCAGTTTAAATAAATGCAACATGCTTTAACAGCTTTATAAAGGGGAATATTTTAATTAATCATGTTTCAGCAACATAACTTTAGATTTTCTCATTCACACAATTAATCTGAAAACAGGCATACTTTCTGTAAGATCAGGATTTTTCCCCTTTAAAAACTAAACCAGAGGAAGTTTATAGCATTATGGGTTTAAAATCAAAGATACTAAACAGAAACTCATTCAGATGGACAGTGATGATTAACGTGATGTTAATTAAACCCGTCAAATAACACTGACAAAGAAGTGTTTCCACTGAAAATAATGACATTTAAATAAGACACAGAGCATTTATGTTTTTGCAGTGAAATGGGAGAGATCCTCCTGAAAAATCTGTTTAACCATTTAAAGGATTTAAAGGATAAAAAGTATTTAGAGTCAGAAATCAAACTATTACATCTGGTTTATAATCTGATGCTTAATTCTTTGGCCAATTTTACATTAAATGCTTGAAATGAAAATGGGAATGGCATGATTTAAACACGATAAATTCATGCTCAAAATGTTTTCTGTTAGTGAGGAAGGTTTACCATTTATTCTGTTGTACAGAGATACGTAGAGGATTTCTAAACTATTGTCATTTGTAGCAGATAAATGTAAACTAAATTTGAGGCACATCCAGAGTGTTACTGAAATAAAATGTCACAACATTTCTGTCTCCTGCGGGAATCTGAGCCGAAGGTCGGGGACAGGGAAGGATGATACTGTAACTTAACGACAGATCATTACTATTAAGGTCTAGCAATGTCATTTCACAAATGACCTTTTGAAATCAATGCTTTAATGAACTAGTGATTAATTAACAAATTTCTAATACAAACATAGACAATAATTGTCATGTGTTTGAAAAAAAAAACACTCCTCCAGAGGTAGATGGTGCTCACCGGGATTTTAATACAAGTGAAACAATAAATTCAAATATGTTAATATGTAAATAAATGTAACATCATTTTGCTGGTTCATTGAGCATGTGCCCAAATGTTGATCTGGTGTTTGACCTCCTGAAGCTCTTAAACGTAAAAACCTCACATTAATGGCCACGGGTTTATAATGAAACAAGCACAGATGACTGTGATGTTCAGGTTTCCATGTTCTTTTGGCATTGATGATGGAAGTAAAGCTCTAGATCTGATTCTTCAAAACAACCTGAACATCTTTAACTGGAGTCATCGCTGTCCTTTCTGTCTTGAGCTGAAGAAAACAACAAAACAAGATTTCATTTGAACTCACAGCCATTTAAAACCTGAGAAGTTGTGTTTCTGATTATAAAAACACTCAAATTAAACAGCAAATATTTAAAGTGTAAATGAATTAAAGCATGAATATGTTGTTCATCTTTAGTTGAAATGAACTGAAACATTACTGAGGTTTGGCAGTGAAACGATCTTGGATCTGCAGCGTCCTGAAACACAGAATAACAGCATTATAATGTCTTCATAATCAGCACAGATATTGTTATGTTTGACATAATAATGAAGTGACATTTGAATGAGAATGAATGAGAAACTATTAACATTACTTGGCGGTTGTAACAGCAGGGCATTCTGGGTAACGGTGTTCTGATCAGTGTCTTCTCTCTCCATGGCTGGAAAAAAAAAAAAAAATCACATCCAGTGTCTCTCTGACTAAAAATAAAAACCATTAAACCCACCGTAACTCACCAAAGTTAGGCAGAGAGATGATTTTGGAGCCCATTGCACCTAGAAAAGTCATTACAGACACGTTCAGTGAGTGAGATGAAGAATCAGCGTCAGATAAGAGATGAATTCAGATGTTCTGACCTCGAGCTGCTGCTGGAGTCGCTTCAGTGTCACAAAGACTTTGAGTGTCATGAACCTCCTCAGCTGAAAGAGACAGAGAGAAACCATTAATGAAACACACCTGAACAACATCTGAACAACATGAAGAATATCAGTGACTGTGTGTGTGTGTGTGTGTGTGTGTGTGTGTGTGTGTGTGTGTGTGTCAGGACCTACTGTGTTCCTCCATTCTGGGATCTGTGGTGTTTTCTTCATCTGAATCATCATTTGCAGCTGCACCCAAACCTGCACATCTCTCTGCGCCTGAGATCATGTTATTAAACATGTTAATGTATTTAATAATCAACACAGTGATGCTGTACAGTGAGTGACAGTAACTTTTTATTTTCATTTGGTCTTTATAATAATTCAGACTCACTTATTTCCTCCAGCAGTTCTGGTTCTATTGGTGTAACAGTGGCTGTAGGATAAACTGAAATAAGAAATATTCACACAGTCAGTCTCCTCATGTCATATCTTTCCACTTCAGTTTATGATCAGAGTGATCTGTGTACAGATTAATTTTTGTTCATGAAGTAATTTTGATCTGTGTTGAAAGTGAAATGATGTTGTATTTGATCATATTCTGATTTAGATTTGTTCTGCTAAATACAACAATTAAAGTGAACAATAGTGGATGTTCATGGAAATAATAACAAATTAATAAATTAATTAAGACTTTTTTGAATATTTTACCAATTCAGACTCACTTTCTGGCCACAGCCCTCGAAACTCTTGATCTGAAACAATGAAAATTAACACAGACAGTGTTGAATTACAGATCAAGAGCAAAACACCTTTGAAATGTAAAAGACATAATGAAACTAAACACCCAAAATAAAGATGAGTTTTACAAAAGCTGTTCATATTAATAAATGTAAACCTTTGCAATCAAGGACTTTTTTGTTACTTTTGTACTTAAAGTCTTTTTGGTTTGTATGAGATTACTGAAATAATGTTGTTCACTGTGGTTGAAACAGGAGTAAAATACATTACAGAATCATATATAGGATTATAAATGATTAGACAAAGTAAATATATATTAGTAAATGAAACTCACATCTTCTCATGGGAGGACCTAAAAGAAAGAAAAGATCATGTCAGCACTCTGGATCAAAGTACAGTAGAGAATGAATTATCAATGTGAGGTAGAAGTAAAATACATTACAGAATGTTATATAGGACTATAAATGATTAGAGAAAGTAAATATATATTAGTAAATGAAACTCACGTCTTCTCATGGGAGGGCCTAAAAGAAAGAAAAGATCATGTCAGCACTCTGGATCAAAGTACAGTAGAGAATGAATTATCAATGTGAGGTAGATGTAAAATAAGATGTAAAAATGTTTTACAGTACTAGAAATCATATGTGACAACAGTGATGCTGTAGAGACTTTTTAAAATACATTTTGGTCGTTTTAACAATTCAGACTCACATTCATCCGCTAGGCATAATCTCCTATAATCTGTAATTAGTTTCTGCAATTACACTGTTGACCCTTCCTTTACCCCTTAACCCACCTTAAACCTTCCCATACCACCAAACCTGTGGTCACCTGACCAGTATCACACCTCACTAGCAGTAAAACAGTACAACATCAACACAATAATGTAGTATCCTGGAGTAACCACTAGGTTTACAATGTTGTGTGTTCTTACATGGACAGTTAGATGAAGATGATGTCCCATGCAAGAGTCAAGTGTCAACTTAAACTCAGTTCAAGAAGTAGTCTGATTTATATTGAAGATACTAAAAACAAGTATAGTAAAAGATACCTAATATAAAGTGTGACCTCTAATCTTTTGTGTGGTGAATTATTTGCTAAAATCAGGAAAATGTATCAAATTGCTAATATAAACAATCTGTTTCTAAAAACAATGAAGTCAGTGTAATTTGAGGGGAAACTACTGATCTTACTTGGCGGTGGTAACAGCAGGGCATTCTGGGTAACAGTGTTCTGATCGGTGTCTTCTCTCTCCATGGCTGAAAAAACAAAAACAGATTTCACATCCAGTGTCTCTCTGACTGAAAATAAAAACTATTAAACCCAATAAACGAGACAGAGAGGAACCATTAATAAAACAGACCTGAACAACATCTGAAGAACATCTGAACAATATATGAACAACATCTGAACAACATCTGAACATTACAGAATCTTATATAGGACTATAAATGATAATGTCAATGGCAAAAGATTAAAAGCACAAATTCATGCACCTAATTTGTCAAAAAGTTATTTTATTCTGATTTGTACTTTTGAAAAGAGTTCGATTTACTCGCATATATTGTTACTTCAAGCAAATCACCTGAAATAATACATTTTAACAGTCAGTCTCTTCATCTGACTTCAGTTTATTATCATCAGAATGAGATGTAAAGATTTAATGACAGATCAATGTCTTGACAAACAGCTCATGCAAAATATACATTGGCTCAGAATATGATTCTGATTGTTCTGATTCTTTCTGAAGACTAAAACAATTTTTAACTGACAAAAATCAAAACATAATTTAACATCTGAAGAAGTTTCTGTTTATACCAGTGACTGCAGAGAACAAACTGTGTGTGTGTGTGTGTGTGTGTGTGTGTGTGTGTGTGTGTGTGTGTGTGTGTGTGTGTGTGTGTGTGTGTCCTCTCTACACTGGGATCTGTGGTGTTTTCATCATCTGAATCATTTAAAGCTGCACATCTGAGCACCACTGATGGAGTTCAGAATGAATATAATGATGGTTATTAAACATGTTCATGCATTTAGTCATGGACACAGTGATGCTGTACACTGACAGTAACTTTTAATGTCGTTTCTGTTTTTAGCAATTCTGAACTTGATGCTTCTTGATTTGTTGCTTTGTTGTGTTAAATAAACTGAACAATTAGAGAAAGTAAATATATATTAGTGCAGGAAACTCACATATTTCAATGTCACAACCTAAAAGAAAGAAAAGATCATGTCAGCACTCTGGATGAAAGTACAGTAGAGAATGAATTATCAATGTGAGGTAGAAGTAAAATACATTACAGAATCATATATAGGACTATAAATGATAATATAATAATATGATTCTGATTGTTCTGATTCTTTTTGAAGACTAAAACAATTTTTTGATCTGACAAAAATCAGAACATAATTTAAAATCTGAAGAAGTTTCTGTTTATACCAGTGACTGCAGAGAACAAACTGTGTGTGTGTGTGTGTGTGTGTGTGTGTGTGTGTGTGTATATGTGTGTGTGTGTTCCTCTCTACACTGGGATCTGTGGTGTTTTCATCATCTGAATCATTTAAAGCTGCACATCTGAGCACCACTGATGGAGTTCAGAATGAATATAATGATGGTTATTAAACATGTTCATGCATTTAGTCATGGACACAGTCATGCGGTACACTGACAGTAACTTTTAATGTCGTTTGTGTTTTTTTAGCAATTCTGAACTTGATTCTTCTTGATTTGTTGCTTTGTTGTGTTAAATAAACTGAACAATTACAGAAAGTAAATATATATTAGTGCAGGAAACTCACGTTCTGATCTGCGAAGACCTAAAAGAAAGAAAAGATCATGTCAGCACTCTGGATTAAAGTACAGTAGAGAATGAATTATCAATGTGAGGTAGAAGTAAAATACATTACAGAATCTTATATAGGACTATAAATGATTAGAGGAAGTAAATATATATTAGTGCATGAAACTCACGTCTTTCAATGCGAGAACCTAAAGGAAAGAAAAGATCATGTCAGCACTCTGGTTGAAACAGTAGAGAATGAATTATCAATGTGAGGTAGGAGTAAAATACATTACAGAATCATATATAGGACTATAAATGATAATGTCAATGGCAAAAGATTAAAAGCACAAATTCATACACCTAATTTGTCAAAAAATTATTTTATTCTGATTTGTTGAAAAGAGTTAGATTTACTCGCATATATTGTTACTTCCAGCAAATCACCTGAAATAATACATTTTAACAGTCAGTCTCTTCATCTGACTTCAGTTTATCATTATTATAATGAGATGTAAAGATGTAATGACAGATCAATGTCTTGACAAACAGCTCATGCAAAATATACATTGGCTCAGAATATGATTCTGATTGTTCTGATTCTTTCTGAAGACTAAAACAATTTTTTAACTGACAAAAATCAAAACATAATTTAACATCTGAAGAAGTTTCTGTTTATACCAGTGACTGCAGAGAACAAACTGTGTGTGTGTGTGTGTGTGTGTGTGTGTGTGTGTGTGTGTGTGTGTGTGTGTGTGTGTGTTCCTCTCTACACTGGGATCTGTGGTGTTTTCATCATCTGAATCATTTAAAGCTGCACATCTGAGCACCACTGATGGAGTTCAGAATGAATATAATGATGGTTATTAAACATGTTCATGCATTTAGTCATGGACACAGTGATGCGGTACACTGACAGTAACTTTTGATGTCGTTTGTGTTTTTAGTAATTCTGAACTTGATGTTTCTTGATTTGTTGCTTTGTTGTGTTAAATAAACTGAACAATTACAGAAAGTAAATATATATTAGTGCAGGAAACTCACGTTCTGATCTGCGAAGACCTAAAAGAAAAAAAGACCATGTCAGCACTCTGGATTAAAGTACAGTAGAGAATGAATTATCAATGTGAGTTAGAAGTAAAATACATTACAGAATCTTATATAGGACTATAAATGATTAGAGAAAGTAAATATATATTAGTGCATGAAACTCACGTCTTTCAATGCGAGAACCTAAAAGAAAGAAAAGATCATGTCAGCACTCTGGTTGAAACAGTAGAGAATGAATTATCAATGTGAGGTAGGAGTAAAATACATTACAGAATCTTATATAGGACTATAAATGATAATGTCAATGGCAAAAGATTAATATCACAAATTCATGCTCCTAATTTGTCAATAAGTTATTTTATTCTGATTTGTACTTTTGAAAAGAGTTAGATTTATTCGCATATATTGTTACTTCCAGCAAATCACCTGAAATAATACATTTTAACAGTCAGTCTCTTCATCTGACTTCAGCTTATCATCATCAGAATGAGATGTAAAGATTTAACCCTCTGGAGTCTGAGGCTGATTTGGGGCCTGGAGAAGTTTTGATATGCTCTGACATTTGTGCTTTTTTCAGTTGTTCATAAACATATAAATGACAAAAGTGTAATTACACTGTATTCAGCACAAACTAGGCTACAATAATATGTGAGGAACATGTATGTACATGTTTGTGTTTTTGAAGGAATAATGTTTATGCGTGGTTACTGAAAAAACAAAAAACTTAAGTCACTGAAATAAGGCCAAAATAAGTATATTAAATCTGTGTTCACAAGACTTTTGGGTATTGGAGGTTGTAGACTAGAGTTTTTGCTTCAAAATTATGTAAAAATTATGCTGCCTACTCCTTCATATAAAACAATATATTGATTTAGTTTTTGTAAGACACTTTTTGCCAAGAAACACAGTATGCATGGAGGCGTGAATCACCACTGAAAAATGGGCCATTCTCACCTGAGAAGACAAAAGAATTGGATAGTAATGAGCTGAAATGACTTGCATATTAATGAGGCATTTCAGTCAGGTAGGCTGTGAAAAAAACCTTCTGTGATGTCTCAAGCTCATCATGATATATGAAACATACAGAAAAATATTATTACAATATAAAGTAATGGTTTTATATTATACTTTAAAATATAATGTATTTCTGTGATGCAAAGAGTCTGAATATAGGCTTTTAGTTTAAAAGCATGCACATTTGGAGAAATATTGGATTCTCATATGCTTATGTCAATTTTCTATACAGAGGAGTTATATTTATTTAATATTCATTGTCATTACTATGAGCGCTGGTGTTTTCAATTCATCCTTGAAGTCGGAGGGCGCTCTCTGTGCATTTTTAGTCCACAAATTCATCTAAAAGAAGAAGAGGCTATTCCATGAATGGAGTTTCCAATTCATACTGCAGCCGGAGGGCGCTAAAGAAACAAAAACTCATCTGTAGAAGAAACGAAAACAGGAACTAACTGCATGTCTTCTAGAGCTCCCTAACCATGACTTTTACATCCAGATAAACACTTTTCAAGACAATAAATACACGATTGAGACGATGAATGCATGTATTGCCTCTGAATTTGCGTCTGAAATAGCGCTGGCTCCGTGGGCGTGGCTGCATTAGCAGATAATGAGCTGAATCACGGACTTCTGACATGCCTCTCTTTTCATACAGATTACATAAACACAGAAGGTTTGTTTTCGATTTGACTTAAATGATTTAAAATCTGACATCTTAACGTTTTTTTAGACATAAGTTTAACTTTTCTGTGATTAGTATTCACTAAGTTACAGTTCATTTTCTGAGAACTATCAGATTGGACTTCGTTCAGAGGGAGAGGAGAAATCACGCATCATGTTAGTTTTCTTTATTTTACAAAAAGCACAACATTGTGTTTTTACTCTGAGTGTATACAAATAAAAGAAGATATTCTATAGTTTCAATTGATATATTACTTATGTCTCTATGACAAAAAATGACGGAGTATTTTAAGTCTGTTTTGCTGCAATGTGAAAAAAAACCTGCAAAACGCGCCGGCGCGTTTTAAGACCTCAGAGTGTTAATGACAGATCAATGTCTTGACAAACAGCTCATGCAAAATATACATTGGCTCAGAATATGATTCTGATTGTTCTGATTCTTTTTGAAGACTAAAACATTTTTTTGATCTGACAAAAATCAAAACATAATTTAACATCTGAAATAGTTTCTGTTCCCTTTCGTGGGAACTATTGATGCTACGTCGAATGACGTGATGGGAACCCTCTGTATTTTGTGTTCGTGAAGCACCTCTGTAGCCAACCAATGAGAAAGACGTGACGTCAGAGGCGGGTGACGTCACGGACCAGGAAGCTATAAAGCATACCTGGAACAAAGCACGCTAGCTTCTGTTGTCTTCAGCAAGCGCTATCTGTATCTTGTCTGTCTTATTTATTGTTTTATTGTCTATACACACTGTGGTCTCTTCGTCTGAGAACAAGAGTTTCCAAGCACAATAAGACACACACATATATAAAATGGCGGAAAAGCAGCAGTTCAGAAAGTGTACTCCTCCCTGCCCATGTTTCATTGTGACGGGAGATACACATGAGATGTGCGTGAAATGCCTGGGGGTTGAGCATGCACAGGCGGCTCTCGAGGGAGCTGTCTGTGTACACTGCGAGCGGCTCACCCTCAGAGCGCTGCGATCTCGCCGGGCGCTCTTTGAGGAGGGCGCCGAGGCGAGTGTTCCCCGCGGGTCTGGTCCACCTGTCCACCTGCTGCCGAGGCACAGCGAAGGCTGCACTCGTGGGGTTCACAGATGGATCTAGTAGAGGGGTAAGAGACGGGCGCTGCCCTATCGCTTCCCTTACCTGCTAGACCCAGTGTCTCTCCTTTGGTGGCGGAAGCACGCGTAGTGGTTTCTTCCCCCCGAAGGGAGACACCGATGCTCAACATATCTTCCTCCGAGGAGGTTGATGTGGAGAGCGTCGATGAGGAACCGCCATCCTCATCCCCTGCATATGAGGAGCTATTAGAGGTAGTGACCAGGGCAGTAGAAAAGCTGAATATTGACAGGCCCGCGGAGAAAGCTGAAAGTAAAACCAAAAGCAAGTTAGATGAGAGGTTTCTTCCAGTGCGGTCACTACCTCAGTGTCGGGGTCTGCCGTTTTTTCCCGACTTCCACATCGAGGTGTCGAGGTCGTGGAAGAGACCAGTTCAGTACAGACTGTATAGCCCACAAACATCACTATACAGCAATATAGTTGGGCTGAAACGTCATGGCTACGGGGCGATGCCTTGGGTCGAAGAGACGCTTGCGAGCCATCTCTCGCCCGAGTCTGCATCGTCCCATAAGACTCCGACGCTGCCCACCAAGCCCCTAAAGACAACCTCTAGCTTGGTGGGCAAGGCTTATTCAGCGGCAGGTCAGGCGGCTGCATGCCTTCACACAATGTCAATCCTGCAGGCATATCAAGCCGACCTGCTAGGGGAAATTGATGAGAGCGGGGAAGCGTCCTTTGAAGCGTTGCACGAGATAAGAAAGGCGACAGATCTAGCTCTCCGGGCCACCAAGGAGACGGCCAAATCCATCGGCCGCTCTATGGCAGCCCTGGTGGCCACGGAGAGACACCTATGGCTTAATCTCTCTGACATCAAGGAGAGAGATAAAAATATGCTTTTGGACGCGCCGCTGTCTCCTGATGGCCTGTTCGGCGATGCAATGTCAACTGTCGTCGACAGTCAGCTCCTCAGCCCACAGGGCGCAACAGAAGGCCAGTGTCGCCTCCCGCACTCCCCCATGAAGATCTTGGGGACCGGGTTGGGCGGCACAGGCGAAGCCTTCCGGAGGTAGGACGGATCTGAGGACCGTCATTATCTCCCGGAAGGCTTCAAAGAAGAGGTCCTGACATTTGTAGTGCAGGATCTCTCGAGGGCAGCCCCCTCCGGGAGGATTCGGATATCGGGTCCTTCCCGGTGCCCTCAGGGGACCGTCCTGTCAACCCTGCCACCCAGTGTGCGTCAGAGCACAGCGGTCTCCGCCGATCCTCCGAGGAGGGTTGGCCAGCACGTGATTCGCCTGTCTGCCGGTGCGCCGCGTCAGATGGACGAGCCAAGTGCTCAAAAAACACCAGAGACCAGTCTCGAGAGACTGGTTCCCTTAGTAGAATATTTGGAAGAGTGGAAAAATCTCCCGAATGTTTCGAAGTGGGTGCTGCTCATGGTAGAACAGGGCTACAGAATTCAGTTCGGTTCACGACCGCCCAAGTTCAATGGGGTGCTTCCTACGGTGGTAACCCCAGAGCAGTCTCTGGTGATGGAGCAAGAAGTAACGACGCTTTTGCAAAAAGGGGCTATAGAAAGGGTTTCCCCTCCCAGCAAAATGTCGGGCTTTTACAGCCGCTACTTCATTGTTCCGAAGAAGGATGGAGGGTTGCGTCCGATCATAGATTTACGTGTGTTAAATCGATCAGTAAGGAAGTTGAAGTTCAGAATGCTTACACTCAGACAGATCATCCCTCAGATCAGGTCCGAGGACTGGTTTGTAGCGATAGATCTGAAAGACGCATACTTTCATGTATCCATCCATCCTTCGCACAGGAAGTTCCTCAGGTTTGCTTTCGGGGGCGAAGCTTACCAATACAGGGTTCTTCCGTTCGGCCTATCCCTCTCACCCCGCACGTTCACGAAGTGCGTGGATGCAGCGCTGGCTCCGCTGAGACTCCAGGGCATCCGCGTGCTGAACTATATCGACGATTGGTTGATACTAGCTCAAACAGAACGATTGGCAGTTCAACATCGAGATGTTGTTCTGTCGCACGTGAAAAGGCTTGGGCTGAGGCTCAACGCCAAAAAGAGTGTGCTGGTCCCGAGTCAGGTTGCAAACTACTTAGGTGTAATCTGGGATTCCACCACGATGCAGGCGCAGTTGTCCCCTGCTCGTGTGAGTTCCATGCTTACGACAGATGCTTCCCTCACGGGCTGGGGGGCGATCATGAGTGGTCGCTCGGCTCAGGGTCTTTGGCAGGACCATCAGCTCTCCTGGCACATAAATCGGCTGGAGATGATGGCGGTGTTTCTTGCACTGAAACACTTCCTCCCAGACCTGAGAGATCACCATGTGTTGGTCCGTACGGAGAACACTGCGGTGGTCTCGTACATCAACCATCAGGGGGGCTTGCGGTCTCGCCTATTATCAAAATTGGCCAGTCGCATCCTCCTCTGGTCCCAGGGAAAGCTCCTCTCGCTGAGAGCAGCTTATATCCCCGGGCGGTTGAATGTGGGAGCGGACGCCCTGTCGAGGCAGGGCGCGAGACCGGGGGAATGGAAACTCCACACCGAGGTGGTGGAGTTGATATGGAAAACTTTCGGTCGAGCTCAAGTCGATCTATTTGCCACAGAGGAGTCAGCTCAGTGCCCTCTGTGGTATTCACTTCAGCACCCAGCACCTCTAGGGCTGGATGCCATGCTACAGACGTGGCCGAGGCTGCGTCTGTATGCGTTCCCCCCAGTCTCAATGCTACTGGGAGTTCTGGAGAAGGTTCGCCAGGAGAAGGTCGACCTAATATTGGTGGCCCCTTACTGGCCGACCAGAGTATGGTTTTCGGACATAATGTCTCTACTTCACGGCTCTCCCTTAGAGCTTCCTCTCAGGCAGGATCTCCTGTCTCAAGCGGGCGGCATGATTCTCCATCCCCGCCCAGAAATGTGGAAACTGTGGGCCTGGCCCCTGAGGGGGCAAGGCTCATAGGAACTGGTCTCTCAACCGAGGTTGTGGAGACCATCCTTCACTCCAGAGCTCCCTCCACGAGGAAGTTGTACTTATATAAATGGAAACTGTTCTCTATGTGGTGTGAACAGCATAATTTGGACCCGGTCCATTCTTCTGTCTCTGACGTGCTTCAGTTCCTTCAGGAAAAGTTCTCGGAAAGTTTAACCCCTTCCACGCTGAAAGTATATGTGGCCGCTATTTCGGCTCATCATATCCCTGTAGGGGGCTCCTCGCTGGGTCGAGACCCCCTAGTAGTACGCTTCCTCCGTGGTGCACTCAGGTTGAGACCTGTGGTGCGCACGAAGACCCCGACCTGGGACCTCGCTATTGTGCTCCAAGGGCTGGCTGAGGCTCCCTTCGAGCCGATAGAGGAGGTGTCAGATAAGTTCTTGACACTCAAAACCTTCTTCTGGCTGTCTCTTCCCTGAAGAGAATCGGTGATTTACAAGCGCTGTCAGTCGCTCCATCTTGCCTTGAGTTTGCGCCAGGTATGGTGAAAGCCTTTTTGCATACCAGGCCTGGCTATGTTCCAAAGGTTCCAACGAGGGTCCCAGGTCCCATCGTACTGGAGGCTTTCTGCCCGCCTCCTTTTGCGAGTTCGGATCAGGAAAGGAAGAATCTGCTTTGCCCTGTAAGAGCATTAGATGCTTATGTCCACAGAGCTGCCCTGTGGAGGAAAACAGAACAATTGTTTGTATGTTACGGGTCCCCTAAGAGGGGGGGACCAGCATCTAAACAGCGGATGAGCAAGTGGGTGGTCGAGGCCATCTCACTTGCGTATGAGACGGTGGGGTGCCCGCACTCAAAAAAATATTTCAGGCTAAACATAAGTTTTATGTAATTGAATTACATATAAAATTTCCATCCATTTGGATTACATAGTTTTTACATAAACAAAATAATAAACTTAATGTGATTCATATTTGTAAGTCATATGTAAATGAAATAGGTAAGATTTATCTAATAGTATGCCCAGTCTATATAACACTGCTTAGTGTTCACGTGTTTGCGCACTACTGAGTTAAAGTACCATTGAAGCATGTGTCAGAGTTAATGAGATAATTAAGTGATTAATTGAGTGATGATTGAGCATTATTGAAGACACCTGATGATAACAAGCACAATCACCAAAGGAGAAAATCACAATTTTTAAGCCACCATCGTGGAGATGAGGGTTTGCTTTAGTTGGGCTCTTGACCTTTGACCATTTAATATTAGTTTTTGTTTGGACTGTTGTAACAGCTAATCAAGCAAAGAGAAAAGATGATCAGGTGGTGTTGGTTATGTTTTCACGTAATCATTATTTGTGTGAATAACTGAACTAATTTAGAGCTCAATCTCTGAGATAAATTAACATGATTGATTGCAGCAGCACTGTGATTCAATATATCCAAAGTTATTCTCAAAAGTTGTTCAGAATAAAAAAAAAGAAAAGTCTGTCTTTTAGGCACACACAGACATCAAGAATCAGCCTGTGAATCTCAATGACGGTGACAAGCAACATATTCTGATCAACAGATCAACTCTGAACATTAGAAAACAAGCTACTAAAAAGTCACAGAAAAACAGAAAAAAAAATAGTGACAATAAAGGAAATTACTAAGACAATTCAGCTCATAATTTATTCATGCAGCAATGCATGATGGGAGCCATGGATGGATTTTGATTGGTGGCTCCCAGAATGCATTGCAACATGCTTTTTGATGGTCACCATTGTTGAGATTCACAGGCTGATTCTTGATGTCTGTGTCTCTAAACATGTAACTTTTTTTTTTTTGATCAGAACTTTTGAGAGATTTTTCAGATTATGTTGTTGTATAAAGCTGGTTTTCTACTGTAGAATACCAGTGCTGCTGCAATCAATAATGTAAATCTAATTCAGAGATTGATCTCTAAATGAGTTCAATGATTCAGATCAAATAATGATTATGTGAAAACATAACCAACACCACCTGATCATCTTTTCTCTTTGCTTGACTAGCTGTTACAACAGCCCAAACAAAAACTAATATTAAAGAGTGAAGGGTCAAGAGCCCAACTAAAGCAAACCCTCATCTCCACGATGGTGGCTTAAAAATTGTGATTTTCTCCTTTGGTGATTGTGCTTGTTATCATCAGGTGTCTTCAATAATGCTCAATCATCACTCAATTAATCACTTAATTATCTCATTAACTCTGACACATGCTTCAATGGTACTTTAACTCAGTAGTGCGCAAACACGTGAACACTAAGCAGTGTTATATAGACTGGGCATACTATTAGATAAATCTTACCTATTTCATTTACATATGACTTACAAATATGAATCACATTAAGTTTATTATTTTGTTTATGTAAAAACTATTTAATCCAAATGGATGGAAATTTTATATGTAATTCAATTACATAAAACTTATGTTTAGCCTGAAATATTTTTTTGAGTGCGTGTCCTCTGATGGTGCGTGCTCACTCCACGAGAGGTATGGCCGCGTCCAGAGCTCTCCTATCTGGTGTCTCTATGGACGACATCTGTGGTGCGGCTGGATGGTCATCCCAGCACACTTTTATCAGATTTTACAATCTTCACCTTAACATCACTCCGGGGGCCAGGGTGCTACAAGATAGCAGCCAGGCACTTGGAGACACGGCGTAGTTGGGATTGCGTTCCCATCACGTCATCCGACGTAGCGTCGATAGTTCCCACGAAAGGGAACGTCTCGGGTTACGAGTGTAACCCCTGTTCCCTGAGTAAGGGAACGAGACGCTACGTCGGATGACGTGATGGGAACCTTCTGTCTTTTGTGTTCGTGAAGCACCTCTGTATCCAACCAATGAAAAGACGTGACGTCAGAGGCGGGTGACGTCACGGATCAGGAAGCTATAAAGCACACCTGAACACAAAGCACGCCAGCTTCTGTAAAATGTCTGAAGCAAGCGCACCAGGTATGCAGGAGATACGGCCACGCGACGTAGCGTCTCGTTCCCTTACTCAGGGAACAGGGGTTACACTCGTAACCCGAGACGTTTCTCACCTGCTCTGGTTGTGTTCATTTCTTCACCAGCCATCACTATTTGTCAATAAACAGTTTACTACATTCTACTCACCTCTTGCAATTAAGTCTGTGTTTCCTGACAATTGGCAGGCAAAAAGTTAGTTTTAGGCCCTGCATCTCTCTCTCTCTCTCTCTCTCTCTCTCTCAATATATATATATATATATATATATATATATATATATGTCATATTTGTACCAGAATTCACAGTAACTTTTTTATTTTCATTTGGGCTTCATTTGGGCTTTCATTCTCTTCATCGCACTCACTTCAGTTTATCATCAGAATAATCAGTGTAAAGATTTAATGACAGATAACACATCAGCAGTGGTTATTAAACATTAATATATTTAGTCATTGACACAGTGAGTACAGTGACATCAAATCAAATGTTTTTAAATGCAGAGGCTTTTTTAAATACAGTTTTGGGCGTTTTGACAATTCAGACTCTTTCCTCACAGGCCTGACAACTCTTCATCTGAAATGATGAATATGAACACAGACGGTGAGTTTTGTGTGGTGAATTACAGACTCGCTGCCAAGAGCAAAACGCCTCTGAAATTTAAGGGACATAATAAAACTAAACGTCCAAAAAATAAAGATGAGTTTAAAGTTGATTATAATAATAAATTAATACATTTATTAATAAATTTCAAAGCTTGCATTTAAGGCAATTTTTGTTACTTTTGTATGATGAAAAATTTTGGTTTGTTTTGAATGAAATGTTGTATGTGAACGGGTAATTTTGATTTAGTTTGCTTCTTACTGATATTTTAGTTTTTAAGATCAATAAATTAAACAGTTAATAGAAGTTTGTCACGTTCATGTTTTGTCCAGTTCAAAGCTTAATTATCTTGCTCTGTTTAGTTTCAGTGTCTTTGCCTGAGTTCTAGTTTGTAGTTTGTTTCCATGGTTTCTGATTAGTTACACACCTGGGGCCTGTACCATGATGGTAGATGAACAAACTCAGGGTTATAGGATTAGTTTTGAGTTGACAAAACCAAACCACTCCAATCTGGCTTTGTTGGTACCATGATGCTGATCATCAACTTTCTCTGTCAACTCAGGCTTTGATCCTGAGTTTGTGGAGCGTGTGCACATGAATCCATGACATCAGTGGCAAACAGCCAATCACATGCCTCGCAACAGAGAGAAACTCTGATTCACTTCTCGCGAGAGAGCCAGCGTGATTCAAAACTCTTTTGCTGAAGGTTAAGAGATTGAAGAAAATGAAGAATATAAACTCATTTACACTAAAGAAAATAAAAGAAATGATGTTGCTCTATCAGTGCAAGTGAAACTTGTGAAGTTAGTTTATTTAGTTGATAATATATAGCGATAGAGACTCAAACATGTAAGGTCACATGTAGTCATGCTTAAAGTTTATTTACACCTTATTTATATTACATATGAGCTATATATATTAATATTCATTGAAACTAAATAATAACTGTTAAACTAAAATCGCTTGTGTAATGGATTAATAATAATATATATCATTGAATTATTATATAAATCATACATAAATCATACAATCATTCTAAGTAATTGTCATTAAAACCAGACAATTTCATCGTTAAATATTTGTTTTTACTATATAATGACCTTTAATTTGGAGGAAGAGAAACTGGGGGAGTGACTTTGTGTTGGGTGTGTCAGTGTCAGTTTGCTCACATCTGATTGGTCCAATTTCTGTTTGAGATCTCTAACCCAGAACATAACCTGCCCTGGAGCAAGTTAGCCGTGGAGTGTAAGTTACTATGGTGATGAACACCGCTAAAAGCCAAGCCACCTTCATGGTACCTAAAACCCAGGATTGGCACAAACTAATCTGAAACTTACCTGGCTAGCCAGCTAATCCAGCTTCATGGTACAGGCCCCTGTTCCCTGTATTGTTAATTATCTTTCCTAGTGTTTGATGTGTAGAGATAGTTTTGAAGTTCTCTGGGTGTGGTGTTTAATAAAGTTTCCTTGTGTATGTCATTCTGTGTCTGCTCTGCGGATTATAGTACTCACGATAACCAGGACAAAGACAAAAATATTAGTAAATGTAAATTCACACATTTCCTCACCACCTAAAAGACAGAAAGAAAAGATCATGTCAGCACTCTGGATGAAAGTACAGTAGAGAATGAATGATCAATGTGAGGTAGAAGTAAAATACATTACAGAATCATATATAGGACTATAAATCAGAATTAGTCTTAATATAAAATTTGATTTTTGGGCGTTTTGGCAATTCAAACTCACAATCCGACACTGATGAACCTGAGTCCTCTTCACCTAAAATAAATAAATAAATGCAATAAACCCTTCACTGGGAGCAAGAAAATTCAAGACATATAGCAAAAATAAATAAATAATAATAATAATTCACAAACAGAAACATCTGATAATTTTTTCAAAAGCTGTTCATGGAAATATTATCAAATTAATAAATTTGGTAACACTTTATTTTAGGGTCTTTAACTAGTTGCTTATTAGCATGCATATTACTAGAATATTGGCTGTTTATTAGTTAATGCCTTATTCTGCATGACCTTATTCTACTTTCTTAATCCTAGCCAATAACTAAACTACCTTACTAACTATTAATGAGCAGTAAATTCTGAGTTTATTGAGGGAAAAGTCATAATTAATAGTGAATATGTGTTCCCTATACTAAAGTGTTACCATAAATCCATCAATAACTGTAAATGTTGAATTAAAGAAAATGTTTAATTTTGTAATAAGCAGTTTGCTCTGTGCTGGGCTTCGAGTCCTGAAGCATAACCGGTTTGATGGTTTGTGTTAATAAATATTAACAGTCAATCTCTTCACTTCAGTTCATCATCAGAATAATCAGTGTAAAGATTTAATGACAGATAATCATCAGCTAGAGCAACATGACTCTACAGATGATTATTAAACATGTTAATGCATTTAGTCATTGATACAGTGAGGATGTACAGCATGGATCACAGAACGTATCAAAAGAAGGTGCCGTAATTCCACCACACACAACATAGTATAAAA